>NC_135822.1:64573446-64731069 GCF_964213995.1 Mustelus asterias | reverse complement strand
CGTCCCCTCCCCCCCCCCCCCCCACCGTCCCCTCCCCCCCCCCCACCGTCCCCTCCCCCCCCCCCCCCACCGTCCCCTCCCCCCCCCCCCACCGTCCCCTCCCCCCCCCCCCCCCACCGTCCCCTCCCCCCCCCCCCCCACCGTCCCCTCCCCCCCCCCCCCACCGTCCCCTCCCCCCCCCCCCCCCACCGTCCCCTCCCCCCCCCCCCACCGTCCCCTCCCCCCCCCCCACCGTCCCCTCCCCCCCCACGTCCCCCACCGTCCCCTCCCCCCCCCCCCCCCACCGTCCCCTCCCCCCCCCCCCCACCGTCCCCTCCCCCCCCCCCACCGTCCCCTCCCCCCCCCCCCCACCGTCCCCTCCCCCCCCCCACCGTCCCCCCCCACCGTCCCCTCCCTCCCCCCCCCGTCCCCTCCCCCCCCCCCCCCGTCCCCTCCCCCCCCCCCCCGTCCCCTCCCCCCCACCGTCCCCTCCCCCCCCCACCGTCCCCTCCCCCCCCCCACCGTCCCCTCCCCCCCCCCCACCGTCCCCTCCCCCCCCCCCCCACCGTCCCCTCCCCTCCCCCCCCCCCGTCCCCTCCCCCCCCACCGTCCCCTCCCCTCCCCCCCACCGTCCCCTCCCCTCCCCCCACCGTCCCCTCCCCTCCCCCCCACCGTCCCCTCCCCTCCCCCCACCGTCCCCTCCCCTCCCCCACCGTCCCTCCCCCCACCGTCCCCCCCCCCCCACCGTCCCCCCCCCCCCCCACCGTCCCCCCCCCCACCGTCCCCCCCCCCCCACCGTCCGTCCCCCCCCCACCCCCACCGTCCCCTCCCCCCCACCGTCCCCTCCCCCCCCAGTCCCCCCCCCTCACCATCCCCTCCCCCCCCAGTCCCCCCCCCTCACCATCCCCTCCCCCCCAGTCCCCCCCCTCACCATCCCCTCCCCCCCCAGTCCCCCCCCTCACCATCCCCTCCCCCCCCAGTCCCCCCCCCTCACCATCCCCTCCCCCCCAGTCCCCCCCCCTCACCATCCCCTCCCCCCCAGTCCCCCCCCCTCACCATCCCCTCCCCCCCCAGTCCCCCCCTCCCCCACCCCTCCCCCTCCCCCCCCAGTCCCCCCCCTCACCATCCCCTCCCCCCCCAGTCCCCCCCCTCACCATCCCCTCCCCCCCCTAGTCCCCCCCCCTCACCATCCCCTCCCCCCCCCCTCACCATCCCCTCCCCCCCCAGTCCCCCCAAATCCCCCCCTCCCCAGAACCCTTGCCGGCCCACTGGACTCCTTTCCTGTCCCTGGACTCACTGCTGTTTCTCAAACTAACCCCCAGCCCCAGTATATCCCACAGCTCCGGGCCCAGTTCCAAACCCCATCCAACCGCCCCTTGCAGGCTGCATCGCTCTGCCCTTTAACTCTCGCTCCCTTTCCTCGCTCGCTCTCTCCCTCACTCTCTGACCTGTCCCCTTCTCCAGCCTTCATTCCCCTCTCCCTCTCTGTACCTGTAACAGTCTCTCCTCCAGTCCCATCTCGTGGAAGCCCAGCTTCTCCTCCGCCGCCGCCATCTTGATCCCGGGTGCTCAGGTGGCCCCGCAAGGCGCTCGCTGCTGCCGCTCTGCGGTGGCGCCCTCTCACTGCAGCAGCGAGCACGGGGAGCCGGCAGCCACTGCATCCATCCATTCATTCATTGATAGCTGTCGGCTCTGGTCATTTACCCTCCAAACAGAGACAGACAGCCAAAACCAATGCTTAAAATGGGCCCTCAACTTCAGAAAACAAGAGGCAGCTTTTTACCTTTCGGCTGACCAATCTTCAAGTTAGGACTGTTCTCCTGAGAGAAAAGAAAGCTGAGAGGAAGTTTGACAAAGGTATTGAAAATCATGAGGGGTCGAGATAGATTGGCCAAGTGTCAAGAAGTCGAGGGCTCAGAATTCAAGTTACCAGTATAAGAGGCAATAGTGACATAGAATCCCTATAGTACAGAAAGAGGCCATTCGGCTCATCGAGTCTGCACCGACCACAATCCCACCCAGGCCCTACCCCCATATCCCTACATATTTTACCCACTAATCCCTCTAACCTACGCATCTCAGGACACTAAGGGGCAATTTGCCATGGCCAATCAACCTAACCCGCACATCTTTGGACTGTGGGAGGAAACCGGAGCACCCGAAGGAAACCCACGCAGACACAAGGAGAATGTGCAAACTCCACACAGACAGTGACCCAAGCCGGGAATCGAACCCAGGTCCCTGGAGCTGTGAAGCAGCAGTGCTAACCACTGTGCTACTGTGCCACCCAACTTTTGCACGCCGCAAGTGGTTAGGGTCTTGCATGTTCAGACCATGCACTGGAGGTAGGTACATAGAATCATAGAATCCTACAGTGTAGAAGGAGGTGATTCAGCCCACCAAGTTGACACCGACCACAATCCCACCCAGGCCCAATTCCCATTTACCATGGCTAGTCCCCCTGATACTAAAGGGCAATTTAGCATGGCCAATCAACCTAACCTAACATCTTTGGACTGTGGGAGGAAACCGGGGCACTCAGAGGAAACCCACGCAGACAGTGGGACAATGTGCAAACTCCACACAATGACCCAAGCCAGGAATCGAACGCAGGTCCCTGACGCTGTGAGGCAGCAGTGCTAACCACTGTGGCACCATGCCACCCATGTGCCACTGTGCCATCCCAATTGAACCATTCAAAAGGGAACTGGACAGTTATCTGAAAAGGGAGAAAGTGCAAGGTTGTAGAGAGGGGAGAAGGCAGGAGAAATGGATGAGGTGAGTCAGTCATTCGGAGACCTGATGCAGACACGATGGGCCAAAATGACCTCCATCTGCACTGTAACAATTGTGTGATCAGGGTTGAATTGTTATGTCTGGATAAAAGCAAATTACTGCAGATGATGGAATCTGAAACCAAAAGAGAAAATACTGGAAAATCTCAGCAGCTCTGGCAGCATCTGTAAAGAGAGAGCTTTGACAAAGGGTCATCTGGACTCGAAGCATCAGCTCTTTTCTCTCCTTACAGATACTGCCAGACCTGCTGAGATTTTCCAGCATTTTCTCTTTTGGTTTCGAATTGTTACGTCACTGTGCTACTTATCTATCTCATTGTCAATTCTGCGGAAGCAACTTGCAATTTAACTTAATATGGAAATATTTCCGTGGACCACCTTGCAGTCCTGCCCCGTCTGCTTCCACTTGCCAGCACAAAAAGCTGATCAGAATTCATTGGAGTAATGCACTGTCTTTGATGAGCCAACATGACATGATTTCTGTTTCAAAACCCATCACATTTCTATTTCTCTTCAGTTCTCAAGAAGTAATTTTGGCTCAAAATGCTTTTCTCTCCACAGATGCTGCCAGACCGTGAGTTTTTCCAGCACTTTCGGTTCTTATTTCTGATTTGCAGCATCTGTCATGTTGTGATCCTGTTTCAGATGTTTTCAGTCCTCCACCAAATCAAATAATACTTTTGTGTGAATATAATTTGCATTCTTTAAAGCCAAAAGGTCGCCCTGCGGACCCACCTGACCACCTGGCATCAAGATGGCGGCAGCAGAGAAGCTGGGCTTCCACGAGATGGGACTGGAGGACAGACTGTTCCAGATACAGAGAGGGAGAGAGGAATGAAGGTTGGAGAAGGAGATAGGTCAGAGAGAGAGAGGATAGAGAGAGCGCAAAAAGTCAGAGGGAGAAAGAGAGAGAGTTAAAGGGCAGAGAGATGAAGCCTGCAAGGGGTGGTGGGACGCGGTTTGGAACTGGGTCCGGAGCTTTTGCCTCTGAAGGAAGCAGTAAAACAATCTGGCAGCAAAAAAAGCTGACAAATCTCTATACTTCAACAGCATGTTGTGCAAGGAGCTGAGTCAGGTCCTCTGGTTGTGGTACAGGAAAGCTGCAAGCCTACATCCCATCAAAACATGACACTCTCACAAGAAGAAAATCCAAAACCTAAACCAGTTTATTCATGCTCTTGGATTAGCTGTGGCTGGGCGAGCAGCAGCCTTGCCTCTGAGTCAGTACATTGTGGGTTCATTCCACAGGTTTGATACACCAAAGGTTGGCATTCCCAGTGCGGTATAGAGTGAGTGCTGCACTGTTGGAGGCAACATCCGTTCTACTTTTGTGCGAGGCCTACTCATGTAAGGGAGCTGGACATTTACGTGCACATACGTGGTAGCTTGTAGTCAGCCTGAGAAAATAGATATATGGAGGTAAATAAACAATGGGAATTATTGAAAGAAACAATTCAATAGGGGATTCTGACCTCACCACGACTGGTGCAGATTGCACTGATTCCAGAAAATAGCACGCAGGCTAAAAATCAGTTCCACACCCAGCGCCAAACAGTTTGCAATCATCTGGTCCCTTTCTAATGTTGTTAACGAGATCACGCCCAGAACGGATACAACGTAAGAATGGCAAGAATCACTACTGGTCCCCACCAGCGGAGACCAGACACAATGGCCACACCAGGGGGTTCGCAGGCCATTGAAGCACCCAGGTGGTCAGGGGCATGGCTGGGCAGTGTCCATCAGGCAGTGTCCACCGAGCAAATTGGTAGTATTCATCAGGCACCCCAGCAATGGCCACCGGATACCCTGGCAGTGCCAGTTGGGCATTGTCAGTGTGCCAGGGACAGGACAAAGGGGGTGGGACCTGGTAGGGGTGAGGCCATGTCAGGGTGGGAGGGCATGTCAGGCAGGGGGACCCATCAGGAAGGCCCCAATGCCGGCAACCCATGTCGGGGATGGGGTGGGGGAACATACTGCCATTGTGGGGGGGGGGGGGGGGCGGGGGGAGATGAAATGTTGTCCATGGACAAGGGGAGAGGGGGGGCTGCCAGCGCACTGAGAGATCAGAATGCCCTTGCAAAACAGCCCCCGAGTGCTCTGCAGCCAGCCTCACCGGCGTGATAGGCCCCCCCTCCAACTCTCCCCCAATACCGGCACGTGACTCACCGTTCTCCTAAACAGTGACTGAGTGAATGGACTGCGCCTGAGAGACAGGTGCTGATCGCTCCAGTTTTCCTGCCATAATGACTTAGTTTTTGGGGGGAAAATTCTACCCAACAAGTTCACCAAAAGTACATTCATTGAGAAACTAAAACTCAGCAAGAAAAATCCTTCATGTCTTACTGAGAAGGGTAAGGATAGTGTGAGATTTATCACGATGCCAAAAAAAGCTGTAAATTCGTGGATTGGGAGTGTGTTAAAAACCAACAAAGGGCCACCAAAAGTTGATAAAATGGGAAAAAATAGACTGAGATAAAACTAGCCAAGAATTTGAAAACAAAGTTTAAGAGCTTTTCCAAGCACATAAAAAAGTACTGAGTAGAAGCAGAGAAAGGAGAAATTATCTAAATTATCTGAAACTGTTGCACAGAAAAAGGAGTGAGGAAATGGAGGAGAAATTGGACAAATATTTTGCAGAATCCCTGCAGTGCAGAAGGAGGCCATTCGGCCCATCAAACCTGCACTGACCACAATCCCACCCAGGCCCTATCCCCACAACCCCACGTATTTACCGTTAGTCCTCCTGACACTTGTGGGAAACTTAACATGGCTAATCAACCTAACCTGCACATCTTTGGATTGTGGGAGGGAAACCCACGCAGACATTTGAACATGCAGCCTCCACATAGACAGTCAACCAAGGCCAGAATCGAACCTGGTCTCTGGCGCTGTGAGGCAACAGTGCTAACCACTGTGCCACCGTAGAAGATAAAACTTCCACAGCAGAAATAAAGGGTAATTTTTCAGGACTAATGAGAGTCAGGAACATTAAAGTAATTAATAACAGCAGAGAAAAAGTACTGGAAAAACTCAAAGGTTTCAAGAGAAACCCAGTGGCCTTCCTCAACATAGGGGTAGGGCTCTAAAAGAGATAATGGCAGAGATAGTGGGTGGACTGGCTATGATTTTCCAAAACTCCCTTGATTCTGGGACAGTTCCAGCAAACTGGAAGTAAGCAAATGTAACACTAATATTCAAGAAAGGAAGGAGAGAGAAAATATAGAACTACAGGCCAGTTAACCTGATATCAGTCATTGGGAAAGTGCTGGAGTATATTATTCAGGAAGTTTTAACAATGCACTTGGAAAATCATAGCATGATCAAGCAAAGTCAATGTGGTTTTACAAAAGTGAAATAATGTTTGACAAATTTATTAGTGATTTTGAGGATGTAATTAGGAGGGTTGATAAGGGAGAGCCAGCAGATTTGGGATCAGATCTCCAAAAGGTATTTGATAGGTACCACACAAATGGTAAAGAGACAAGGGTTAGTTAAGGTTATAAATGAGCATGGGTAGAGGATTGGTTAATGGATAGATGATTGGTTAATGGATAGAGGATTGGTTAATGGACAGAAAGCATAGATGAAGGATAAATGGGGCATCTTCAAATTGGTAAGTTATAATTCGAGGAGTGCCGCAAGGATGAGTGTTGGGACTATGAGGAGGATACAAAGAGACTGAAAAAATACATAGAGAGGTTAAGTGGGTGGGCAACAAGATAGCAAATGAAGTATAATGTGCCAAAGTGCGGAAGAGCAAATTATTTTAAAACAGCATGAAATTTATAAATGTTGATAATTAGGGGGACCTGGATGCACTCGTACACAAAGTTGGCATGCAGGTACAGCAAGCATGACCAGATTGTACGATGAGGCAAAACTGAGTAAGTTATGTCAAAACCATCTGGAGCAAAGAAGCACAAGGGGATTTCATTGAAACACACAAGATTCTGACAGGGTAGATGCCGAAAGTTTGTTTCTCCGGCAAGGAAATCCAGAACAATGGGGCACAGTCTCAGGATGAGGGACCAATAATTTTGGACTGAAATGGGGAGAAATTTCTACACTGAAAGACATGTGAATCTTCAGACTTGTCCATCCAAGAGGATTGCGGATGCACCATAATTGAATATATTGAAGGAGATAGACAAATGTTTGATCTCTAAGTGGATCAAGGGATATGGGAAGCGGGCGGGAAAATGGAGTTGAAGGAAAAGATCAGCTTTGATCATACTGAATGGTGAAATAGGCTCGACAGGCCCTTACTTCTTATGTACAGAAACGTCAGGGTTGCTGTGTGCTAACACAGCTTAAAGAGGGAACATTAGTCGGGTTTTGCCACCTTGTGGATGGGATGCCAAACTGAGGGTGCCATCTCAAGTGGACAGAAAAGATTCCATGGCACCGTTTTGAAGAAGAGCAGGAGTGTCCTGGGCAATATTTATCCGTCAACATCACTTAAAAAACAGATTCTCTCTGCTCATTATCACATTGCTGTTTTTGGGAGCGTACCGTGCATAAATTATCAGCCATTTTTTGTACATTACACTTCCAAAGTATTGTGGCAGTAAAGTGCTTTCATATGACCTGTAGTTGGGACAGGAGCTATATAAATTCGAAATAACGGCAAAATACTTCAGAAGCTGGAATCTGAAACAAAAACAGGAAATGGTGGAAAATCTCAGCAAATCTGACAGCATCTCTGGAGAGAGAATAGAGCCAAATTCAAGACTTTGCATGCTGTCAAAATACATGGGGCAGTGTTGTTGAAGGTGTTTGAATCCCAGCCCATGAACTGGTTGGGAGAAAATGGTAATCTTTACAAAGAAGGTAAAACATATTCCAAGTGTTTATTGTATCTGACTCTGAATACATAGTATTACAGGCTAGAGAGTGGTATTGGGAAGTTGGACAGATGCCAAAAGGAGCTCCAATCTCTCAGAAGAAGGCACTGTGTGTTAAAATACTACTTAATAAAAATCAGCCCAAATAGATGGGCTCCTCTTCTGAATACAACGCATCTCTCGTCCGAGTTAATGTGTGTAATTGCCAATCAATGAACAATGCCATGACATTGGGCAGTCGCACACCTTCTGCAGGACTTTATAAAATGAATTTGCCAACATAACCCTCTAAGCCAGGTGAGGTTTGTTTCTTCTCTTCAGACGCCAGTTGCAGGATGGGTTACGGCGCTCCCAACCTGAGGCACAGCTACTTCTGTAGATCTGCACGTCATCAATTGCAGCATCACTCTGATAGTTCAGTCCCAATATGCCTTCGACAATCACCTGAAGAGGCAAAGACTAGTCAGATCTGGAAAGACAGACTGAGCCACAATAAAATGTTAATCACCAGGTAACAGAGGTTAAAGCTCTGTTCAAGCTGCTGTTAAGCCTGGGATGAAGAATAAACAGAGGAAACACATAGACATTACATTTGGCCCAACCAATGTCAGCACCTATTTTCCGCTTAAACAAACAGCCCAATTAATTTACCTGCCCTTTTGTTTGAAACATTTGTCCACTTTAGCATTGACAAAGTTTCTGCATCAAGTAACTCTGGGATTGAAGGCAACAGCCTCTTGACTCTCTGAGTCAAGCAGTTTCCCTGTGCCTTATGTTCTAAACTTAACCTGATAGTCCTTTGGTAGCACACAACCTGCTGAAAAAGGGACATGCGCCAGAACTCGACCACCTCACCTGCCACAGAATCAGAGCGGGCGAGGATTCAACAACAGAAATCTCCGTTGACCTCGGGCGGGAATTTCTGGTCTCGCCCGAGCAAGGCCATAAAATCCTGCCCACGTTGTCAAAGCTTTTCATCTTGCACTCATCAGGACAGTTTTGCAAGAATTGTAAAGAAAACAATTTATACTGCATGAGAAGAGAATGCTCATTGGTTAACAAGTGGTTGAGACATTGCCATGGATAATGCACCAGGGAACACTTAACTACCAAACTGATTTCCACATACAACGTCAGTGTCTGGTATCACTGCGAGGCCTCAGGTTCAACCCAGACAAACATATCTGTAACCCTGACAAAGGGACTGGAATAATCATCCTGAAAAAGTGTGACTATATCCGCAAAATGCACGCCATTCTTAATGATGGGACTAATTCGTACCAATTTAATCAGCCGCAAAGTCTGGCTGGACAGACCTGCTTGAAAGCAAGTTACAAAAACGTTTTGTGGGAGTTGTGTCAGAGTAACAAGCTGCCGGCTGGTATATATAAGAGGATTCCTCCTCACTGTTCACTGCATCCGCATAACAATGGGCTGCCCAAGACAGATAAAAGTGATGTCCCTTTATGCCCTATATTATTTGTGACTGGTTCTGCACAACATGAATGGGGACTAATGGTTGGATGAGTTGCTGCAACCACTTCTGTGAAGGTTTTACACTGTTAGGAATTTGGGACATTAACAAGGTTAACAGTTGAACTTGAGATGAAAGGAAAATTACAGACAAGTAATAAGATTAGCAAGTGTCTGGAGGAATAATGAGATGCGATTTGTCCAGTAACTAGATTAGCAGGTATCAAGAGAAACTGAGGTGAAAATTGCCACAATGAACTGTTGGTGTCAATTTGTTCTTCCCTTGGTCCACAAAGATATATATTTTTCTAAATTTAACTGTTTTATTATATCAGAGTAATTGTTTACCGGAGATCAGTGGGGCTATACAAATGATAACTTTGAAAGGCAAGGGATTTGAGAGATGTTGACAGCCAAATCCATAGGGTGAAATATCAGAGACTGAACAGTATGGCTGCACCCTCATTGGAAAGGAGGCTCATTTTCCATCCAACATCAGACAGGTCATCTAATCTTCAGAGAGGCCAGTTTCATCTCTGATCAAAGCCACAGAGGCCTGTTCCCTTCAACATTTAGAGCCAGTTTGCAGATATTCTCCTCTAAAAGATACAGTTTCATGCCTTCAGTGAACCAGGAAAAGACGTTTTCCCAGACTTGGTCACCTGAGCTGTATTGTGTGGTAACTATGAGTTGGATGTGACTTAGAGTTACTAAATTAGATGTTGTTTGAGAAAAGGGATGCCTCAGTGAGTTCAGGGAACGTGGGTATATTTTGGTGATTTCTGACATCGCGGCGTGTCTACATATTAATAGACGTAAGAGTCATTGTGTATATTAATCTTTCTTGCCATGTATTTTTCTTTTCTTTTACTTTAATAAATATCTTTGTTAATTGTTCACACATCGATTGGACTGGTTCCTCACTGAGTTGCACACTGTTCCTCACATTATTCCACACAAATATACGCCACTGAGAACCAGTATGTCATGTTATCCTTTAGGGGTTTTAAGACACTCTCGCAGGTAACATCAGCCGGGTTCTTAACAGAATTTGGCCCGTCGAGTCTGCATTGACTTTCCGAAAGAGCATCGTACCCAGACCTTATCCCTATAACCCCATGTATTTACCTCACTCATTCCCCCTAACCTACACATCTTGGGACACGAAGGAGCAATTTAGCACGGCCAATCCACCTAATCTGCACATCTTTGTGGGAAAAAACCGAGCACCAGGAGGAAACCCATGGAGACATGGGGAGAATGTGCAAACTCCAGACAGAAAGTTACCCAAGGCCAGAATTGAACCTGGGTCCGTGGAGCTTTGAAGAAGCAGTGTTAGCCACTGTGCCGCCCCTACGTTTGCTACATTTGAATCTGTGTCTGCACGTAAGAATTTCCTTACACACCTGAAAGGGCTCCATCCTGCACTTAAATTCACCTTTGAAACAGAGCAGTCAAATGAGCTCCTTTTCCTTGACGTGCTCATCGAGAAATCTGCCAATGTGTTCTCAACAACTATCTGCCGCCAGCCTACCTTCATTGCTCAATGTAAGCATTGGGGTTCCTACAGTACCATGCCTACTGGCCTTATTGTCAATGTTGTTAATCGGGTCCCAGCCATTTGCTTATTAAAGTTCTTCTGTGGATAATGGTTACCCTGATCAGATCATTGCTCACTGTATATTGCACAACCTCATGAATGAGTCTACAGCTGCCACTTTCAGTCCTGAGAAGTGCACAGTCTACCTCAGATTACCCCGGGATAAGGTACCTCAAAATTTTGAGCAACAGGTGAAGCAAGCTGTTCCACGCTGATACTACACAGTAGGAACATGAGTGGCTCTTCCCCACTGACAGGATGCTGCAGTCAGACCAAAAAGCCCACAAATGAGTAAGAGGGTGTTTGTCTTTCAGTGCGTACGTCCCAACAACTGGCGGATTGTATCAAACACGACTCGCCTTCGGTTGTTCCCAATAGAAAAAGAATGTGCTTGCAAAACTCAAAACATAGGCCGGGATTTTCCACCCCCGTTTTCAGTGGGCAGGAGGGTTGGTGTGGGTGGAAAATCCAGCGGGAGTCCCAAAACGGCTTTCACAGCTGGAATGTCCCTGCCTCATGCCGTCGATGTTACGGGATTCCCAGCGTGCAGAGTCGGAAACCCCATTTAAATACATTTTGATATCATGAGTGGGCTTCCCCAATCTATTATCCCCCAACATTAGGATTCCCCGCCTCCCCCCCCCACACACCGCCAACGTGATGTCACGTGAGCAGGGTTTACAACAGCTTTTGTAAAACGGAAACCTGGTGAACAGTCCCCGCCAGGAGTGCATGGCTAAGTGTAGACCCTGGAGGGAGAGGGTCATGCCTGGGCGGTATGCTGGCACTGTCTTCTGGTGCCAGCCAGGTGAGGGGTGGGAGGGTGGTGTGGGGCAGATTTCTTTTGGGGTGGTCTCGAGGTTTGCAACTGCCAGTGAGAGAGAGAGAGAGACAGGGATGTTTCAGAGCCAGAGACTCACCAGAGAAGCTCTGACCATGAAGCAGTCGGAAGGGAAGATAAATCTCTAAGATTGACAACACACAATGAAGACCACACAGACTCAGCGAGGAATTGCTGTCCCCACTGTGAGCGAAATGGTTTGTCACTCCCCAAACTGGGCAGTTCATTGGAAGATGCCTCACATTAGTGAGACCTGAGCAAGCACATCAGGTGTGTGTGTGTATTCACATCCCTTGGTCCTTCCTCGAGATCACAATAAAAACAGCACAATCTAAATGCATATCAACAGATGACTTTTGACAAATTTCTTTTGTTTGCAGCCTGCACACTGGCTGTTATATTCCTGTTCAATGTAATATAAATCATGATTTGACTTACTCGATAGATCTCCCCATCAGGAGTGATATCAATCTTAGCATTGAGCCACTTCCGCCCTTGATTTCCAGACACAGACCACAGCTTGTGCCAATGAGGAGAATTCTCGTATTTCAGAAATACGTTTAAGATACCTGCAAAAAAAAACAGATTCAGACTGATGTATACAAAAATAATCCCCCTGTGGTGTCTCGATTAAAAGGTTTCCATTAAGATAGTGTAATTTGTAGCTTTATAGAGCATCAAAATCAGATCTAAGATGACAGCGCTGCTTTCCTGTCAGCCAGCAACATGCATATCTCTGTCTGAAGTGACCTTTCCTCATGTTCAGCCTCATCCTGATTCACATTGAAGGAGCAATGTCAATCTAAGCCAGAGGTATGTGCTCTCCACGTGTCATTGTATCACGCAGTCCATCCCCCACAGCGTCCATCACACAGCAGCACCACACTCAAACACACACAACTCTTTTCAACATCCCTCCTCTTGCTTTCACTTCACACCTGCCCAAATTCACGCAGTTCCAAAGAGCAATTTTCTTCATGTTACTTTTTTTTATGGCAACGATATGAAGTCAGGTACTTCCTGCAGATTATCACAAGTAACGATCAGAGTGTGCTGCCTGGGTCCCTCACAACTCACCCATGTGTTTCCCAAACATGTTGAACCAGAATGTCAGGCACTTCTGTCCTCTCAGTGGAGGACTGATGAGTGCTGCCTTCTCCCCACTCTGCTGAGGATACGAAGCTTCTAGATACAGGTAGTGACCTGCGTTTTAAAAAAATCATCAGAAACATAAATAACTGTGAACCAAAAATGTATTTTGAAATCAACTGTCTAATTCTTCATGTTCCCCCCAAAGTTCTTTGCAGCAACTCTCAACGTATATTCTCAAAAACTCAGAATTTTCAATCCTCCTATTATGTTCCCCTTAATTTTCTCTATTCCAGTGAACACAGTTCACATCATTCATTGCAACTTCACTTCCTGGTATCAAACCAGTGAATCCACAATGCATTTTTCCAAGTTTTTCCGAGACAGCGCTGCATGCCCACTGCCTGATCCTCAACCACTCAATCAAACACACAAGCAGAGTGGCTACGTTACTGGACTCGTAATCCAGAGACACAAGTCCAAATCCTATCAAGGCAGTTTTTAATTTTTTCAGTGTTCACTCACACCCATACACTGTTCTTTACCCCTTGGGGAACAGTGGCAGGTAGTGGTGGAAGGATTCCTGAGCCGATTATCAGCCCATTGAACCGCGTTATGAACTCCTGTGGCAACAAGTTGGACTTGAACCCAGAACTTCTGGTCCAGTGGTGGGGTCACCAGGCCTCCTGGAGTTTGTGAATTGAATTCGGTTAATTCAATGCAGGGATAAGAAGCTACCAGCAGCATTGGTGGCCATGAAACTACTGGATTGTTGCAAAATCCCATCTGGTTCACCAATGTGCTTTAGGGGAGGGGAAATCTGCCGTCCATGTCTGGTCTGGTCTATAAGTGACGCCAGGCCCAGACCAACGTGGTTGCAAATATGACGGGAAGGTTGCCGAACATAAATGATGGCTTTGCCAACACCATCTACACCCTGGAAATGACTCGATAAAAAAAGGTTCTCAAGAAGAATACCTGAAAGATGAAAAAAAAGCAAAGATACTACACATGCTGGAGATCCGAAATAAAAACTGAAAGTGCTGGAAAAATTCAGCAGGTCTGGGGCAGCATCTGTGAAGAGGGAAATAGTTAACATTTCGAGTCCAATGTGGGTTTTTTGGAAGCAAAGAGAGGTAGGAATGTGATAGATTTGTGCTGTTGAAAGAAGGAGGGAACGGCAGGTGGAGCAAAGAGAAAGGTCATTGATACACCGGAGGACAGGGAGGAATTAAATGACAAAGATGTCTTTATTCTGCTTTCTTGGTTTCAGACAGTGCTGGACTTTATTCTGCAATTCACACCTACTCTGGACCAACCTTTTTTTAACTTCAATCATTACCACTCGCTTATGTATTAATAGCAGAATAAAGACCTCCCTGCTTTTCAACAGCATAAAACCCATCACATTTCTATCTTTCAGTTCAGAAGAAGCGGTGGCACAGTGGGTCAGCGCTGCTGCCTCACAGCACCAGGGACCCGGGTTCAATTCCCAGCTTGGGTCACTGTCTGTGCGGGGTTTGCACGTTCTCCCCGTCTCTGCGTGGGTTTCCTCCGGGTGCTCCGGTTTCCTCCCACAGTCCAAAAGACGTGCTGGTTAGGTGCATTGGTCATGCTAAATTCAGTGTACCCCAACAGGCGCCGGAGTGTGGCGACTGGGGGATTTTCACAGTAACTTCATTGCAGTGTTAATGTAAGCTGACTTGTGACATGAATAAATAAACTCTAAAACTTTATATTGGAGTTTAAACACTGTTTCTCTCTCTATAGATGCTGCCAGATCTGCTGAGGTTTTCCCACATTTTCTGCTTTTATATCTGAAAGATGAGGCTGTCTTCTCTTTTTCCAGATGTTAATGAAGCTTATTTCAAAACTTTCCTGGTCATCATTTCCATTCATTACCTTTGCCCCTGTCCATTTTTTAAATGCATGAGCAGTCCCTGACCTTACCACATTTCAATCCCCCAGATGCCTCCAACCGGTGTGAAATTTTCTCACCTCCTTGGCCTTTGCACTGGCCTTTAGTGTGGTCCCTTCTTGGTCCAGTTCCTCTTGAGAATGTTTGGTGGCGATGAAGCATCCAGTCAAAGTCGTCTGTCGTGGATTGTTCCCAGTCGCACAGACCATGTTCAAAGTCACAGAACAGTTCCACAGCATGGTCGTCAAGCAACACTGTCTGACTGGGAGAAATCAGATTCCCATCAGACAAGGTGTTGCTCACTACAGGACTGTGCCATCTTCTCAAAGTAAATGGTGAAACAACAGACTGGCTGTCTGCAGCACTGATGATTGCATGGGAAGGGTTGTCTGTAGGGGGAGTGGAGACCAGCAGGGTGTCTGCAGGAGCAATGGAGACTAGTAGGGTGTCTATAGGGGGAGTGGAGGCCAGCAGGGTGTCTACAGTGGGAGTGGAGACCAGCGGGGTGTCTGCAGGGGGAGTGGAGACCAGCAGGGCGTCCGCGGGGAGAATAGAGACGAGCAGGGTGTCCACAGGGGGAGTGGAGATCAGCAGGGTGTCCACAGTGGGAGTGGAGACAAGCAGGGTGTCTGCAGGGGGAATGGAGACCAGCAGGGTGTCTGCAGGGGGAGTGGAGACCAGCAAGGTGTCCACAGGGGGAGTGGAGATCAGCAGGGTGTCCACAGGGGGAGTGGAAGCCAGCAGGGTGTCCACAGGGGAAGTGGAGATCAGCAGGGAGTCTGCAGGGGGAGTGGAGACCAGCAGGGAATCTGCAGGGGGAGTGGGGACCAGCAGGGTGTCTGGAGATGGAGTGGAGACCAGCAGGGAGTCCACAGAGAGAGTAGAAGCCAGCAGGGAGTCCGCAGGGGGAGTGGAGACCAGCAGGGTGTCCGCAGGGAGAGTTGAGACCAGCAGGGTGTCTGAAGGGGGAGTGGAGATCAGCAGGGTGTCCGCAGGGGGAGTGGAGACCAGCAGGGTGTCTGCAGGGGAAGTGGACACCAACAGGTTGTCCACAGGGGGAGGGGAGGCCAGCAGGGTGTCCACAGGGGAAGTGGAGATCAGCAGGGAGTCTGCAGGGGGAGTGGAGACCAGCAGGGAATCTGCAGGGGGAGTGGGGACCAGCAGGGTGTCTGGAGATGGAGTGGAGACCAGCAGGGGGTCCACAGAGAGAGTAGAAGCCAGCAGGGAGTCCACAGGGGGAGTGGAGACCAGCAGGGTGTCCGCAGGGAGAGTTGAGACCAGCAGGGTGTCTGAAGGGGGAGTGGAGATCAGCAGGGTGTCCGCAGGGGGAGTGGAGACCAGCAGGGTGTCTGCAGGGGAAGTGGACACCAACAGGTTGTCCACAGGGGGAGGGGAGGCCAGCAGGGTGTCCACAAGGGGAGTGGAGATCAGCAGGGTATCTGCAGAGGGAGTGGAGACCAGCAGGGTATCTGCAGAGGGAGTGGAGACCAGCAGGGTGTCCGCAAGGGGAGTGGAGATCAGCAGAGTGTCCACAGGGGGAGTGGAAGCCAGCAGGGTCTCCGTAGGGAGAGTGGAGATCAGCAGGGAGTCTGCTGGGGGAGTGGGGACCAGCAGTGAGTCTGGAGGTGGAGTGGGGACCAGCAGGGAGTCCGCAGAGAGAGTAGAAGCCAGCAGGGAGTCCACAGGGGGAGTGGAGACCAGCAGGGTGTCCGCAGGGAGAGTCGAGACCAGCAGGGTGTCCGAAGGGGGAGTGGAAACCAGCAGGGTATCTGCAGAGGGAGTGGAGACCAGCAGGGTGTCCGCAAGGGGAGTGGAGATCAGCAGGGTTTCCACAGGGGGAGTGGAAGCCAGCAGGGTGTCCGCAGGGAGAGTGGAGACCAGCAGGGTGTCCGAAGTGGGAGTGGTGACCAGCAGGGTGTCCGAAGGGGGGGTGGAGACCAGCAGGGAGTCTGCAGGGGGAGTGGAGACCAACAGGGTGTCTGCAGGGGGAGTGGAGACCAGCAGGGAATCTGCAGGGGGAGTGGGGACCAGCAGGGTGTCCGAAGGGGGAGTGGAGACCAGCAGGGTGTCCGCAGGGAGAGTCAAGACCAGCAGAGTTTCCGAAGGGGGAGTGGAGACCAGCAGAGTGTCTGCGTGGGGATTGGAGATCAGCAGGGAGTCCGCAGGGAGGGACGAAGCCAGCGGGGTGTCTGCAGGCTGAGTGGATTCTAGAAGTTTCTCTGCAGAGGGAGTGGAGATCAGGGGATTTTCCGCAGTGGGAGTCGAAACCAGCAAGGTGTCCGCAGGGGGAGTGGAGACCAGCAGAGTATCTGGAGGGGAAGTGGAGACCAGCAGGGTGTCTGCGGGGGAAGTGGAGACCAGCAGGGTGGTTGTAGAGGGAATGGAGACCAGCAGGGTGTCCGAAAGGGGAATGGAGACCAGCAGGGTGTCTGAAGGGGGACTGGAGACCAGCAGGGTGTCTGAAGGGGGACTGGAGACCAGCAGGGTGTCTGAAGGGGGACTGGAGACCAGCAGAGTGTCTGAAGGGGGACTGGAGACCAGCAGGGTGTCTGAAGGGGGACTGGAGACCAGCAGGGTGTCTACAGGGGAAGTGAAGGCCAGCTGGGTGTCTGCAAGGGATGTGGAGACCAGCAGCGTGTCTGCGGGGGAAGTGGAGACCAGCAGGGTGGTTGTAGAGGGATTGGAGACCAGCAGGGTGTCCGAAAGGAGACTGGAGACCAGCAGGGTGTCTGAAGGGGAACTGGAGACCAGCAGGGTATCTGAAGGGGGACTGGAGACCAGCAGGGTGTCTGAAGGGGGACTGGAGACCAGCAGAGTGTCTGAAGGGGGACTGGAGACCAGCATGGTGTCTGAAGGGGGACTGGAGACCAGTAGGGTGTCTGCAGGGGGAGTGGAGACCAGCATGGTGTCTGCAGGGGGAGCGGAGACCAGTAGGGTGACTGCTGGTGGAGTGGAGACCAGCAGGGAGTCTGCAGGGGGACTGGAGACCAGCAGGAAGTCCGCAGGGGGAGTGGAGATCAGCAGGGTGTCCGCGAGGGGAGTGGAGGCCAGCAGGTTGTCCGAAGGGAGACTGGAGACCAGCAGGGAGTCTGAAGGGGGACTGGTGACCAGCAGGGTGTGCGCAGGGGGAGTGGAGACCAGCAGGGTGTCTGCAGAGGGAGTGGAGACCAACAGGGAATCCACAGGGGGAGTGGAGACCAGCAGGGTGTCCGCAAGGGGAGTGGAGGCCAGCAGGGTGTCTGCAGAGGGAGTGGAGACCAGCAGGGTATCTGCAGAGGGAGTGGAGACCAGTAGGGTGTCCGAAGGGGGAGTGGAGACCAGCAGGGTGTCTGCAGAGGGAGTGAAGACCAGCTGGGAATCTGCAGGGGCAGTGGAGACCAGGAGGGTGTCTGAAGGGGGAGTGGAGACCAGCAGGGAGTCCACAGGCAGAGTCGAAGCCAGCAGGAAGTCTGCAGGGAGAGTGGAGGCTAGCAGGGAGTCCGCAAGGGGAGTGGAAGCCAGCAGTCTCTCCATTGGGAGAGATGAGGCCAGCGGGGTGTATACAGGGGGAGTAGAGGCCAGCAGGGTGTCCAAAGGGGGACTGGAGACCAGCAGGGTGTCCGCAAGGGGAGTGGAGACCAGCAGGGAGTCTGCAGGGGGAGTGGAGACCAGCAGGGAGTCTGCAGGGGGAGTAGAGGCCAGCAGGGAGTCTGCAGGGGGAGTAGAGGCCAGCTGGGAGTCCGTAGGGAGAGACGGGACCAGCAGGGTGTCCGCAAGGGGAGTGGAGACCAGCAGGGAGTCTGCAGGGGGAGTGGAAACCAATAGGGAGTCTGCAGGGGGAGTAGAGGCCAGTAGGGAGTCTGCAGGGGGAGTAGAGGCCTGCTGGGAGTCTGTAGGGAGAGACGGGACCAGCAGGGAGTCCGCAAGGGGAGTGGAGACTAGCAGTGAAGTGCTTGCAGGGGGAGTGGATTCCAGCCGATCCTCTGCAGGGGGAGTGGATTCCAGCGGATTTTCCACAGTGGGGGTGGAGGTCATCAGGGTGTCTGTAGAGTGAGCAGGCGCCAGCAGGGCGTTTGCTGGGGCAGCAGAGGTCAGCAGCAACTCTGCAGGGGGAGGCACGGTTGTCGCCTGAGGGTTACACGATTGAAATGCCTTGCTCCATCTTGCTAAGCTATCAATTTTCAGGTGAGAAGCCAGTCCTTCTGTGTGCAAGGTCACTGCTGGTGCCTTTTCCTGTGTAGCCATAGCGATCTGCACATTGGTACTTTCCCCAGAACCTGTAGGAAGAACTCCTGTTGTGGTTCCAGTTCCTGGGATTGCCGACTGCGGGGGCACAGTTGGCACCTTATATTGACTGGCTGGAGTCACAGTTTTCAAGTGTCCAGTTATTTGTGTCTGGAAGACTGGGACAAGAATGGGCAATATTTCATGTCTGTGTTTACAGCTTCGACAGAGAATTGTGAGTGGTTTTGGATGAATAGCACTGGACGGAAACCCAGCTGGTGTCAAAGCTTGGTGAACAACACTGACTGTTTGTGTGCCCGCTAAATCAGTCCAGCTGGTTGGTTGAGGTCCCTGGTGAGGAGTGGTCAATGAGTCCTCCTGAAAAAACATTGACCCATGAGTCCGGTTGTCAGTCTTAAGGATGTGGGGAGTTACAGGCAACCGTTCAATCTGCCCAAATGAATTTTGGCTTTGTTGGTGCAAAGCTGGTTCCTCGGATAAGCGTCTGGTGCATGCCTTGGGGCAGGCTGGAGGTTGTTGAGTCAGAGTCCTCATGGCCAGTAAAGGAGATACCATGTGCAGGAAGGAATAAATGGTCCCCAAGTTTGTGGTCAGACTCTGAGCAAAAGGCAGTTCAGTGGGAGTGGAAAACGGTGTCTCAGCTTTTCCTTTCTGACCCCGTGCTACAACAGACAACATGGCCTGGTTCCCAGAGGCTTCAGCTGCAGGTTCCTTGACTGCAGCTCCGATGGAGAAGTTGTGAATGACTGCAGGTACCAACTTAGTCAGCCAAGAAGTGGGTGAGCATGTGCCTCGGGGAAAGCATCTGTGGGCAGCGGTCGTGGTCTGGTTTCCTGTGGACTTGTTCCCACTCAAACTTCTACCCAGCTGTGCTGCTGAGTGAACTCTCACTTTCACTGTTTCGGGATAGATGCCCAAGAGATATTTCAATCTCCCAGCTTCTTTGGTTCTCCCAAGTTCATGCAAGGAACCATCTTCATTCAGCAGTTGAAGATCTAAGGTATTTTGGGTGAAATGGGAGAGGAGGAAATGGAACAAGTTAAATCGGGTTTTGCAATTTTAGAATGTCAACTAATCAATGGTGGAATAATACAGAAGGAAGCTATTCAGTCCATGGTGCCGAAGCCAGCTCTTCGTTGGCGATTTCCCTGTTCATTCTCCATGGTGCCTGATGCGCGATATGACACACGAGAGGCGTGATGTACCCGGGAAATAAAGGCTTTTATTGCCAACAATAACAGAGCTACCATATACAGTATACGATCCCAGACTAAAGGGTCACCAGGCAGAGCAGTGACCTTTATACCTCTCCCAGGAGGCGGAGCCGACTGGGGTGTACCATAACAACTATATTAACAGGTAGAACAGCCCAACCCTAACCCCAACAGTAACATATCTACAGACTCATAGTACTGGCCAGACCATGGCTCAGCACTACCTGGTGGGAACCAACAATGGTTCACCACAGTGCCATCATCTTTTCCCCATTCAAATATTTATCCAGTTCACTTGTCAACATGAGGCATTGGATCTATTGTCAGACTTTCAGGCATTTGAGATCATAACTCACTGCATGAAAAATATATATATTTCTTCATGTCATCTTTGGCTTTTTTACCCATCACATTAAACCCGTGTTCTCTGACTACTCATCCTCCCATCACTGGGAAACAGTTTATCTTATTTTACACCATCAAAAAAAACCAGATCTATATCATTTATACCAGCCACATAAATACTGTGGCTAAAAAGACAGATAAGAGGCTGGGAATCCTGCGGCAAGGAACTCACCTCCTGACCCCCCAAAGCCTGTCCACCATCAACAAGGCACAAGTCAAGAGTGTAATGGAATACTCTTCACTTGCCTGGATAAGTGAAGCCCAACAACACTCAAGAAGCTCAGCACCATCCAGGACAAAGCAGCTTCACTGGCAACCCATCCACAAACATTCACTAGTCCATCAACGATGAACAATGG
Organism: Mustelus asterias; assembly: GCF_964213995.1. Taxonomy (NCBI): domain Eukaryota; kingdom Metazoa; phylum Chordata; class Chondrichthyes; order Carcharhiniformes; family Triakidae; genus Mustelus; species Mustelus asterias. The sequence continues at coordinate 64,710,328 of NC_135822.1, read as the reverse complement.
CAGCCTTGTGTACCATTTTCAAGGTGCACCGTAGCAACTGACTGAGACTCCTCAGACAGCACCTCCAACACCCACGATCGCTGCCATCCAGAATGACAAGGGCAGCAGATACCCGGGAGCACCACCACTTGGAAGTTCCCCTCTAAGCCTCGTATCATCCTGACCTGGAAATATATTGCTGGTCCTTCACTGTTGCTGGGTCAAAATCCTGGAACTCCCACTCAAACAGCACTGAGTGTGTACCCACACTGCATTCACCGCAGTGCTTCTAGAAGGCAGCGCACCACCATCTTTTCAAGGGCAATTAGGGAAGGGCAATAAATGCTGGCCTAGCCAGTGACGCCCACTTCTCATGAATGAAACCTTCATGATTTTGAACGACCTCTCTCAAATCTCCGCTCGAAGAACTACAGTTCCAGAGGCTTCACGTTGAGGCAGAATGCTGAGTGTATTCTGTAATCAGTTTGATTTTATAGCTGAGGCAGCAATGGGATTGGCAACCCCTCGCTGGAGGAAAGAGGGATTTACTGGCCAGAACAGATCCATTTTGTTTCATCAGAGCATTATCAGGTACCACGTTGTTGCTGGTGACGATGTCAGTGGGCCAGAGAACCCTCTTCCCTAAACACAGGCTAACTGCACCAAGTTAATGACTTAAAATAATTATCAACAGATATGTAGAAAGAAGATGAAAAAAGCCTGCGAACAACACAGACAGGAAGCTTTGATTCAAGGCTGTTGTGTGAAGGACATATAGTGAAAGAGAAAGGAATGTGCTGAACCACAACTCCTGATATGCCACTGATTTAAACAACAAAAATCAAATCAGGGGAGTTCCCCTTCAAAGGGCTTTTCAATCACAAGAGCAAGGCAAGTTTTCCCCGAACTATTTTTGAGCGTCGACATTTGTTATGGGATCACGACCTTCCTAATGCAGAAAGACTTCTGTATCTGCAATCCAGAAACATATACAAGCAGCATTCTGTACCAACACTTAGATAAATCTACATACCATTCTCCCTCTACAATGCCATTCTTTATCATATAGATAAAAGGGTTCACTGTTTATTTAAGATGGACACTTGCCTCCCCAGCGAGGTTAAGGCACATCTCCAAACTGCACTGCCGGGAATCATAAGCTTTCCATCCCTCATCATGCAAGTGGCTACTATCATGAACTAACTTGAGAAATGATGGAGGTAGCTCTTGACGTAAAGATTATTTTCTATGGGACATTGCAAAACAAAGTTGCAGTGTTGAGCCTCTGCAAAAGATTGTATTCAGCTACCCACAAATAATACTTCAATCACTGCACCACAAGAACACTTCTCAGAGACTGGACAGATTCTCAGGCTAACTCAGTAACTCCCAAAGCAACTCATGGTCCGACTTTAAGAAGCTGAATAACTATTGGAAATTTTTTTTTTGTTAAAATTGATTTTCTTCCCTCCTCACAAAGAGGGGATTCAGGGGCAGGCAGACATCCAGTGCCAGGTGGGATAAACCACTGGAGGGGTCCATAAAACTAAGTGGCAGCATCACGGAGGGAATCCAAGGATATGAAGCAGAGTTTGAATCTACTATGTTAATGGACAGAGACTGGCAAAAACTTGTGACTGACTTCTTTTGGGCTTTTCACACAGGTTTAATAGGATTGAGACCTATTTGCTTTAGATGAGAGGAGTCAGATATTCTCTTTAAAGGATTTGTTCCTCAGAGCCTTACGTTTCACCACAGTTGCCTTATCTTTGAGATGCGCGGTGCAGTTGTAGAGCCGATTAACCTTCATCAAGTCCATCTCACTCAGGCGGATGCGCTGGCCAAGCACAGTGTCCGTATCCATCAGCGGTCTCAGGGTTGGCTGTCTATTCTTGGAGAATGCAGTCCTACAATTGGGAGGCAATTTTACTGCACATTAAGACAGGAATGGTGAAAAGAAAACTCGCATTTACAGAGCACTTTTAACAGAATAAAACATCGCTTCACAGGACTACTGTCAAACAAACTTTGATACCAAGTCACATGGGAAGCCATCAGGACAGGTGGCCAATCATTTGGTCAAAGAGGTAGATATGAAGAATGACCTTGTCAAGGGGGAAGGAGACTGAGATTGAGGGAAGGAACTAAAGAGCTGAAGCTCAGGCTGCTCATCGCACATTCAAATGTAGTCCTGTGATGAAAATCAGGGATTAACAAGAGGCCAGAATTGGAGGAGTGCATGTATCAGGGAGGGTTGTGGGAGTCGACTAGGTTACAGATGTAGGGAGTGCACATAGTTACAGAGAAAGTGGAAAACACTATAAAGAGTTTTTTTTGGGGAAAAAAAGAGGTGTTGCCGGACGAGGGAACCAATGTCGGTCAGCAAATACAGGGGTGATTGGGACTTGATGCGATTCAGGATACAGGCCACACCAGCTTGGATGCGTTTGGGTTGACAGAGGATACAAGGTTCGAGATGTCATGCAGAATGAGAGTTGATGGGCTGCGACTCAATTCAGGGTTTCACAGCAGTTGCGAATATGTTGTGTACTTCAGGGAAGTTCCTCAGGCTTTGCTGTTCATTCCAGCTAAGGCCACAAAGAGAGAGAAAAGTAATACCAACTCCCTACCATACTCACCTGCTGTAATGCAAGATGGAGCCATAATCATACTTGGTCTTGAGATTGTTGGTGTTTTGCTTCAAGAAATTATGTTCGTAACCTGAAAGAGAAGCCAGGAAACTACTGGCATGTGTGAGAGCAAAACAGAACTATGTCCCTTGAAGATATTTTTGTTCATCAGGATGTCTTACTAAACCAATTAAACCATCCCATTACAAGCCAAGGGGCATCTTTATAACATAACCAAATTTGGTGTCTGCGTGGGTTTCCTCCGGGTGCTCTGGTTTCCTCCTACACTTCAAAGATGTGTGGGTTAGATTGATTGGATGTGCTAAATTGACCCTAGTGTCAGGGAGATTACCAGGGTAAATGTGTGGGATTACGGGAATAGGGCCTGGGTGGGATTGTGGTCGGTACAGATTCAATGGGCCGAATGGCCTCATTCTGTACTGTAGGGATTTTATGAGGTCCATTCCACTTTACTAACCTGAACTTTAAGCACTCTTCACTTGTAGCAGGACCCATGAATTTGAGTAAGCAATTCCATAACAGGCTGACTCTAGGTTTTAAATCCATCCCGGTTTCACACATCTTGGCTGAACACTAAGACTGGCACATTGCTGCTTGCCCCTCCTCTGTCTGCACTTCCAAACAGAGACTTGTAAGAAAATCTGATCCTCCCTGTCTAAGAATTCCTTTGTGTCTCCTCGAGAAGACCAGAGGACATGACCTGACAGAGGCATTCAAGATTATGAAAGGGCTTGATCGGGCAGATGCAGAGAAGACATTTTCAGTTGCAAGTAAAACCAAAACCAAAGGGCATAAATATAAGATAGTCACAAATAAGTCCAATAGAAAATTCAGGAGACATGTCTTTACCCAGGGACTGGTTATAATGTGCAACTTGCGAGAACAAGGTGCAGTTGAGCCAAATACTGTAGCTGCATTTAAGAGGAAACCAGATAAACAAGGGAACAGGAACAGGGAGATATGCTGATGCCATTGTTTGGTGAAGGGTGAGAGGGGGCATGTGTACAGCATTAAGACTGGCATGGATCCGTTGGGCTGAATGGTCTGTTATTGTGCTGTCAGTACTTTTCAGGGCCCCAAGGGTATTGAGATTCCCTGAGCTTTCCTTAAGGTTCACTCTGTACACAGGGGATTACCCAGGCTTGGATTAGATTTAATTTGATTTGATTTGATTTATTATTGTCACATGTATTAACATACAGTGAAAAGTATTGTTTCTTGTGCGCTATACAGACAAAGCAAACCGTTCCTAGAGAAGGAACGTAGAGGGTGCAGAATGTCGTGTTACAGTCATAGCTAGGGTGTAGAGAAAGATCAACTGAATGCAAGGTAAGTCCATTCAAACGTCTGACAGCAGCAGGGAAGAAGCTGTTCTTGAGTCGGTTGGTGCGTGACCTCAGACTTTTGTATCTTTTTCCCGACGGAAGAACAAAGAACAATACAGCACAGGAACAGGCCCTTCGGCCCTCCAAGCCCGTGCCGGTGGAAGGTGGAAGAGAGAATGTCCGGGGTGCGTTGGGTCCTTAATTATGCTGGCTGCTTTTCCGAGGCAGTGGGAAGTGTAGACAGAGTCAATGGATGGGAGGCTGGTTTGCGTGATGGACTGGGCAGGGGGCAGGAAGTGAAAAGGAAGGAAACACTTTACCAGGCCACACGTTCTTCCACTCAATTTTGATGTATTTGTCTCGGTCACTCCTTGCATGCTCATGCCAGAAACCAAGCGAGTGCATGATCTCATGTTCGACAACCCCCTTCCCCTTCTTCAGGCACTGGTGATTGAGTGAGATGAGCTGCATCCCACCAACGCGGCCCACAGATGAATAACACCTGAGAGGCACAGAAAGATGGACATTCAAATCATACACAAACTGTGAGAATTTTTAGCCTTAAATAAATTCTTCGCCTTTCCTCGTGTTTTTGTGGCCATGACTCATCTTTCATTCCCTCACATAACAGTGTAAATATCTCCCACTTTCTATGCCTTTTAGCTTTGACAAAGGGTCATCTGGACTTGAAACGTCAGCTTTTTCTCTCCTTACAGATGCTGCCAGACCTGCTGAGATTTTTCAGCATTTTCTCTTGGGGTACACAAATTGTAACTTGTCACAACATCCGGTTTATGGCAATAAGCAAATGAGAAAGATCTGGAAACCAAATGGAGAAGTTACTCAGACACCCTCACTGAAAGATCAACACCACACAGAACGAATTCAAGTGCCACTCCAGCAACTTGAACATGTAGTGAGGAGAAATTTCTTCAGCCAGAGGGTGGTGAATCTTTGGAACTCATTGCCACAGAGGGCTGTGGAGGCCGGGTCATTGAGTGTCTTTAAGACAGAGACAGATAGGTTCTTTATCAATAAAGGGACCGAGGGTTACGGGGAGAAGACAGGAGAATAGGGATCAGAATCATATTAGCCATGATTGAATGGCAGAGCAGACTCAGTGGGCCAAATGGTCTGATTCTGCTCCTATATCTTATGGTCTTCTGGTTATGGTCTTCTGGTCTAATCCAGGCTGACACCCCAGCGCAGTCTTGAAGGAATGCTGTGCTGTTGGAGGTGCCATCTTTCAAATCAGACATTAAACTACTGGGAACGCTTCCATCTGAATCATTCCAAGTATTGCTGACCACACAAATGGGATGGTTATGATCTGACATTATTGAGCAGTGTTGACTCCAGACGGCTGGCAAATGCCTAACAGAAAGGTAAGGTTCTGTTCCTCAAACCTACACCCAGCTTCACTGAAAGAGAGTCGGAAGCCAAGGACAGGAAGTCAGAGCAGGAGTTGGATGGAGAATTTAACTGACAGATGACTGGGAGTTCAGGGTTACACACACAGAACAGCAAAAGAATCACCCAATCTGTGTATGGTTTCCACAGAGGAATCCACATCATGAATAGTGATTTTTGTGTTGTTTATGGGATGTGGGCAAGGCCAGCGTTTGCTGGTCACCCCCGATTCCTCTTCAGAAGATAGTAGGACGAACCATCTTCTTTACTTGCTCCAGTACATGTGGCAAATACAGTATTCTAATTCAGAAAAAGTACAAGTACGTTGCTGTTTAACTGGGAAAGAGCGTTTGGAACCTTGGATGGTGAGATGCAACATGTGCCCTTGCAGTCACTCCCTTTCCATTGCCCAGGGTGCCAAACACTTATTCCAGATGAAACAATTTACCTTCACTTCTTTCAAGTGAGATGGGTCACTCATTTGAATATGGGGTACATTAGATTTTCTCTCCCAGCTTTCGCACTGGTTGGATGGGTTTACTGGGTCCAAAGAGAGGTGAGCGCCGCTGTTTGGAAAAGGCAAGTGCTTTTCCTGTGCTGCTTCTGACCAGGAGGAGCTTACCCTCCAGCTCCCCAAGCTAAACCCGATTCACACACCCACGACTGAGCTTTCGCACTGACTGGACCCAAATCTCTCTGATTTCCCCCTTCAACCCACATTGTACCCCATGGCCTCCACCTGCTCCTGGACTTCAGCCACTTCTGCAGTGCTCCCCCACCAGAAAGAGGTAGCCAAGCCTGTTCAGAGACCAGAATTGCTTCCCTCCGCTCCCCAGCCACAAGACTTGGAAGCACCACTGTAGGGGAGGCGATGGTCTACGGTATTACCACTGGGCTATTGATTCAGAAACTCAGCTAATGTTCTGGGGACCCGGGTTCAAATCCCACCATGGCAGATGGTGGAATTTGAATTCAATTTAAAAAACTGGAATTAAGAATCTACGGATACCATGAAACCATTGTCGATTGTCGGAAAATCCATTTATTTCACTAATGTCCTTTCGGAAAGGAAATCTGTCATCCTTACCTGGTCTGGCCTACATGTGACTCCAGAGCAACAGAAGTCTGGCTGACTCTCAACTGCCCTCGGGTAACTAGGGATGGGCAATAAATGCTGGCCAGCCAGCGACATCCATGTCCCATGAATGAATTTCTTGAAAAGTTCATATTGAAACTATTAACTCTGCTGCTGTCTCCACAGAGGCTACCCAACTTTCTGAGTATTTATAGCCTTTTCTGTCTGCACTTTGCAAATGCTTAATTGGTTTTCAAGTGCTATGGGGCAAACAAAAGTCATGAAAGATGCTTTATAAATCCAAAGACGTTCTTTTGGAGAAATTGTTGCCGTGAAAGAAAATTGCTTTTACTCTGTCAGCTACATTCCTCATTTCTCTAACGTCCTGAGGAAGGAGGCTCTGCAAAGAAGTCTGGAAATGCCACATTAGTTGCTACCCTTGGCCACACGCTTGTATTCCTGGGGAATATTAGCAGTGAACTGGAAGCATCACCAAGCTCAGGTGCAATCAGCTGGCGACCATGAGACAGAGAGAACACGCATCAGGACCACTGCATCTCGGCTTCCACAATTTGTACATACCCATGGATGGGCTGAATGGAAATGTAGTCCTCCTCATCACTATGAGGTATAAATCGTACGCACGTGAACTTCTCAAAGTCCTTGAAACCTCGGCTGATGGAGCTCCAAGTCTCCTCATCTGGAGGAAGAGAAATATTAGATTTTTTTTTAATGAACTTAAAATCTGTACTCAAAACAGAAAAGAGAAATGCACTTTATACCAGTCAGCATCTGAAAAGTCTTAAACTAGAAAAGACAAGTTAAAATGTTGGTAATTTCCTACATGCCCCTCTCCTTGGCAGATGCTGACGAACCTCATCGATATTTCTACTCTTGTGCTTTTAATGCTTTTTCACATTTAGAATTGTGGGACATTAAAAAAATAAGAAACAGGAGCAGGAAGAGACCATCGTGCCTGTTGGGGCTGTTCCATCATTCAATTCCTTCACAGTTTGTGTTCGTCGCCAACTCTACTTTGCTGTTCCCTCCCCATATCCCTTGACTCCCTGAGAGACTATAAAATCAGGATTGTTACAGCACAGAAGGAGGCCAATCAGCCCATTGTGTCTGCACCAGGTCTCCAAACAAGCATCATGACTCTGTGCCATTCCCCTGCCTTTTCCCCGATCCCCTGCATATTGTTTGTATTCAATGCCCTTTTGGTAGGAAATTACCAAAATTTTAACTTGTCTTTTCTAGTTGAAGACTTTTCAGATGCTGACTGGTATAAAGTGCATTTCTCTTTGATTAAACCTGCCACTTCCAGGCAGTGCATTCCAGACCCCAACCACTCATTGTCTGAATAAGCTCTTTCTCACATCGCACTTGCTTCTTTTGCCGATCACTTTAAATCTTTCTCTAATCTGCGATTATTTTACAAGCAGGAAGTGTTTCTTCCTATCATCTCTATCTAGCCCCCTCATGATTTTGAACATCTCTGTCAAATATCCTCTTCACCTACCTCACTTCAAGAAGAACAGTCCCAGCCTCTCCAACCTATCCTCATAATTGAAGTTTCTCATCCTGGAACCATTCTTGCAAACCTCTTCTGTACTCTCGCCAATGCGTTCACATTCCTCCTATCATGTGACACCCAGAACTGTACACAATATTCCACTGAGGTCAAACTAGTGTCTTGTATAAGTTCAGCTCTTGGTCTTGTACTCTCCACCCTGATGAATAAAGCCCAGAATATTGTCTGATTTACCAACTGCTCTCTCTATCTGTCCTGCCGGTGATTTAAAACTGAAGTGCATAGACATTTCTTCCCGCAGAGGGTGGTATATCTCTGGAATTCTCTACCCCAAAGGGTGGTGGAGGCTGGATCATTAGAAGTATTTAAAGTGGAGGTGGATAAATATTTGATAGATCGAGGAATAGAGGGCTATGGGGAAATGGAATAGAAAAGGAGTTGAGGCCGACGTAGATCAGCCATGATCGTGTTGAATGGCGGGGCAGGCTTTAAGGGCCTGGTGGCCTACTCCTGTTTTTATTTCTTGTATTGTGTTCAATGATCTATGTACGTACACATCTAGCACCTGACTAAAAATCTATCCATTTCACCCTTACATATATTAAATGATGGGAGTATCCACAACACCAAGGGATAGACAACTCCAAAAACAGACAACCCTTTAATTGAAGAGGTTTCCCCTAATCTCAGTCCTAAATGATCAGCACTTCTTCCTGAGATTATGCTCCGCATTCTAGATTCCCCAGCCTGAAGAAACAGCCTCCCAGTGTCTACCGTGTCAAGTTTATATGTTCCAAAGAGATCACCTCTCATTCTTCTGAACCCCAGAGACTGGAAGACTCAATTTACTCAGCCTCTCCTCCCAGAACCAATCTAGCGAACCTGAGTTATCCTGGCTCCAATGAAAGTATATCCTTCCTTAAAAAAATGGAGACCAGAAAGAGTTTTGTTTACTGATGGATCGAGCGAAGCAGAATTATTTTGTCTTGTCCCAGTCCATCTCAGTGAATCCACAGAATATTGTGTGGCCAGGGGACCTGAAAGACCGGCTGCTGGATGGAACATTAGTGTCTAACCTCCCATCAGGAATTCAGACTGTCACTCCATGTGGAACCAGAGTCACAATCCCCACCCAGTTCCTCTGTGCCATTGAACACAAAAGCTCACTACTTCTAACCCAGGTTCTCACTCAGCACTTACCGTACTGCTGCGATATTTCATATGGAATTCTCACCATCCCATCTGGCGATTTCTGCCATGTCTTGGTTTCAGACACTACAGCATTCTTCCACAGCTGATTGGAGGGGCAAAAGAGACAGCAAGTTGCAGTCACCCAGCATCCCAACCAATACACAGCACACATTGACAATGAACCAGAGACTTCAGTTTTTAAACCAATGAATCTTTCTCTGACCCATAAATAATAATCTTCTTTGCCAACTATCTTCAGGTCACCAAAAAAATCATCACAGAGCTAACTTTTAGGCCATCAATATAGGATGGACCAATCAAAAACGCAAAAAGCGCTTAGACAGTTACATTGGTACGATGGGTATAGAGGGATGTAGGCCAAATGCGGACAATTGGAACTAGCTTAGGGATTTAAAAAAAGAGGGTGGCATGGACAAGTTGGGCCGAAGGGCCTGTTTCCATCCTGTAAACCTCTATGACTCTATGACTCCACGTAAAACGTACAAAATTAAGCATCAAATGCTACCAAAAATGCTACCAAAAATGAAACAACCAATTCAACATGTTTATGCTGATTGTGTACATCCTGCATCCTGCCGTGTCCAATGATCATAGAAGGCTCCTTGATCCCTTTCCAGTGCCACTGTGGCATGGACATAACCACAAAGTAAAGACTAGGCAGGTGGTTCCTCCCACTACCCCCGTCCCTCCCACCCCACCCCATCCCACCCCACACCCCCATCTCCAGCCACTCTCCCAACCTTGGGCTCAACCAGTTTAAGCGAAGTCCAGGAGCAGATCCTCAAGAAGCCACCGAAAGATCCTCCAACTGACCCAACCTTCCCCTGCCCCTCAGCCCTTCCAATCCCCTTACACTGCTTGCTCAAAAAGATTAGCAGATTGGGGCTTAAGCAGAACCGAAAGTTGGTGAACTTACCCGCAAAGAGAAGAAAACAGAAATATATCAGCATCAACAGAGTACATCATTCCTGCGCCCCCCTCCCTCCCGCCCCCCTCCAACCCCGGGCCCCCTCCCAACTAGTGAAGAGGGGCAATGGAGCATTACACATGTATCTGGAAAAAGAACAAGGTCAGCCTGAAAAGGAACTTACAGGTTTGATGATGTCCCCCTCAATAAGGAAGCTCCTCCAGGGCTTTTCATATCGAAAGATACCTGTAACCAGGAGAGCAAAGGGTAGCAGTTTTATCTGACAGCTCAATCAGGATGATGCATCGAGTATTCAAAAGATAAACAAATCAGCAGAAAGTGATTTCGAACACACTTAAACATTTGCAGCAAGAGTTGATTTTAAATTGCTGCCAAATGTATGAGGGGAGTGGGTAACTTTCCAAAGAGCAGTTGTTTTTGGTGTTTGGAGCTGAGGAATAGCTTACCCCCATTGACAGTGAAATAAACAGAGACATTAACTCAGGAACTTACGCTGGTTAATCCTGACAATTGCATCCTCTGCTGTAAGGGTAGTCTTAGTTTGTAAAGCATCCAGACGAAAGCCACTGACTTGTTTCTTAACCTCGGCCTGTCTGACTGCTGCAGTATTAACAAGAGACGGTTGTTAAAAAAAACGGAGCGATTAGGATATCTTGCTGAAGAGACAAAGTGAAAAACAGCCACTACCTCTCAGTGTAAGAACCAAGGTCAGAAATAGGGGTTGCCACACTCTGCGACTCATGACTGGGGAGAAACTTCAAGAACTGTTACTCAGCATCAATGGCTCCTAGAAACATCAGGAGGGGGATAAAGAATTGACAGGGAAAGTAATCAAATGAATGTTGGTGTTCTGCAACATATCTGAAAGGTTGGATTAATCTGACAAATGCAGTCAGCAATTTGATCAAAGTCATTCTTACCTGCCAACCACAAACTGAAGCAGTATCTTTCTTTTAACCCTTTCAGAGCTTGATTTGTGAAGGGAGGCTGGCAATTCCAGTAATTTACTGACCTGCATGCAAAAAAATCACCTGCTTGAAGTAAGTTTTTTTATCCCCTGCATGGACTTGCGGACACCATGAACTTTTACACACATCCACTCTTGCCCCTCATGGGCTCAGCACTTGCATGCCCACTCTTTGCAACTTTAGTCTCTCACTTCATGGATAGCAAAACCCAATGGAGTCAGAGCAGTGGTGTAAGCACAGTGCGCACAGCTAGTGCTGAGGAAGATTGAATCTATTTTTGAAAGAGGCGGAGACACAAAGACAGAAGAGCAAGGAATCCTAATCTAAAATATGTGCTGAATGCGCTGTGTTTTGTTAAATGATTATACTGTATCTGTGTGTTGACCCAATTTATTGAAAGTATTTAAGAAATGAAAATGCATTTTATTTTGGCATTGAAAAAGACAAACAGCAGCGCTGGCAGCAGTGGTGGGCTACCAACATCTTTCAGAACAGCACAGGTATCACCTTTATAAGTTCTCGAGAATAAAACAATGGCACTCTTCAACTGAGGTAAACATTATCTGAACCTTATCTCAGGGCTTAAAATACACCCAAATGGATGGAGTGGAATTCTGCTGCTGACTTTAAGGCCGGATTTTTACCATCCCACCCGTGGGTGAAGGGTGGACCATGGAATGGTCTGTTGACTTTGGGACGGATCTTATAGTTTCCGGACGAGCGAGACCGTAAATTCCCACCCGAAGGATTCTAAATGATTAAGTTACCACTGTGCTTGCTGACCTTTATTAGATCCCAGCAAGGCCTCAATTTTCAATCCCTCCATTATCTTCACATGTCTATGTAACTACCTCCAGCCCTACCACCTGACAAGGTCACTGAGCTCCTCCAATCCTGGTGTCTCACTCAGTCCCCTTTTTAATGGCTGCACCACTGGTAGCTGTGTCCCGTAGCTGCCGAGACTCCAAAACTCCGGAATTCTCTCCCTGAACCTCAGCCTCCTTTGAGATGATTCCCTAAAATCTGCTCCTTTGACCAAACTTTTCATCATTTGTCGCAATAGCTCTGGTGAAGCACTTTGGGGACATCTTGCTCTATGAAAAGCGTGATATAAATCAAACTTCTTCTTGAGTCACAAAAGCCAGTGAACATGAGCCAGTAACTGACACTAGATTAACAATCTCAGCTCACCTGGATAGGACAATGATGTGGCTGGTCTGGGAAAATGTAACGAATATAGTAGTGGTTCTAGACTATCTTGGTCGCTCTCTACACTCTGGTGGTGGCAATTAATCTTGTGGATGCATCTCTGCAACATTTAATCTTTCATCTCTCTCTTTCATAGGCCCCAGTGATCAGAACTGGGCACTATTTTAAGATGTCATGTCATCTGAACATTCTCCAGTTTCATCACAGCTTGCTTCAACTTGTATAATGGTGCCTTGGCAGCCTACTTGCTGTGCTGAGCATGTGTATTCTTTTCTTCCTACATGCATGAAGCTGAATGTGCTGCTTATCCACTAATTTGAACCCCTCCCCTTTAAAAATGAATGACAATTCCTTGAAGAAAGTTCTTTCCTTTAAGCCACAGTGTTGTGAGACATTTCTCAGAACCACAAATCCTCTTGAGAGCTTCAGATCAGCTACTTACATATAAAGAATAAAATCTGGAACTGTGATAAAAAGAAGTACAAATGTACATTGCATCTGTTAGAAACATCCCAAACCACTTCGAATTGCAGTTAATGTCATGGCGGTGACGAAGCAATCACTTTTCCCATAGCAAGATCCCAAAACTGAAATGAATGAGTAGTTTGTTTCCAGTGGTGCAGACTCAGGGGAAGAATGTTGGCCAGAGTACCAGGAAAACTGTGTCCTTTCTTGAGAATGGTCACTATCTCTTGTGTCCAACTGAACGGGGAGACGTGGCCTCATTTGAAAGACATCACCGTTAACACAGCAGCTTTCCCTCAGTTGCATCAGTCTATGTCATTTGCTCAAATTTGAGGATGAGGCTCCAACCCACAATTATCTGGTCAGATGAGCTTGTGAATAACACTTATGGTGTCACTGTTGCCTAAGCATCTCTGTTTTTCTCTCCAAAGAAGCTGTCGGGCCAACTAAGTTTTTCCTGCATTTTGTGTTTATGTAATGACTTCAATCAGGCCATTGAGGTTGGCCTGTTGGAATATGAACTCCCTGATTAAGGAGCCAATTGATGGGCCAATCAGGGAGTCGTTTCTTTGTATTTAACTGGGAGTGTCAGTTCCTCTGGCACTCCTGTAGGCACTGCTGACTGATAGCACTCTGTGTACTGCTGTTGGAATTGTAAATGAGGGGATTTTGGTGAAGGGACTTCTGCCTCTGAAGACTTATTACAGTTTTCATTTCTAATTTCCTATATCTTCAATACCACTCAGTTGTATTCAAGAAAGTATCACTGAAGGCTAATATGCAGGTACAGCAAGCCATTCGGAAGGCTAATGGTATGTTTGCCTTTATCACAACAAAATTTGAATACAGGAGTAACTAAGTTCTGCTTCAACTGTATGGAACCTTGGTCAGAATAGACGTAGAACATTGCATGCAGTTTTAGTTCCCTTACTTTCGGAAGGATATTCGTGCCATAGCAACAAATGTTCATCAGACTTGTTCCCAGTATGGCGGGACTATCCAATGAAGAAAAATTGGGGAAACAGGGCCTGTATTCTCTAGAGTTCAAAGAACGGGAGGTGATCTCACTGAAACCTACAAAATACTGAAGGGGTAAACAGAGTAGATGCAGGTAAGATGTTTCCCCTGCTTGGGGAGTCTAGAACCAGGGGACACAATTTCAAAATAAGGGGTAATGCCACTTATAACCAAGATGAGGAGAAAACCTTTTACTTGGAGAACTGTGAATCTTTGGAATTCTCTACCACAGAGAGCTGTGGAAGCTTAGTCATTGGGTATATTTGAGAAAAAATTGACAGATTTATAACTACCAATGGCATAAAGGGATATGGGGATAGTGTCCAGGAAAAGGCACTGAAGCACATGATCGGCCATGATCATACTGAACAGTGGAGCAAGCTCGACGAACTGAATGGCTTACTCCTGCTCTGATGTTGCAGTGGCTTGTGAAGCACAGTTTAGGATGGGTTAAGAATGCTCATGTTGCCAGAGAAATCCCATGAATGAACACCTGAAAGAAAACAGCATCAGCACTTGAAAAGAATCGTGTGGGAGTTCTGTAAACTGCAGTCAGATACAGCCCACTTTGAATCATTTAATTAACTGCTCAACTGGCAAAGAACAGCAGAAACCCACCAGTCTGGGTAGGAATGGATTAGCAACCTTGAAACTGGGAGTCCAAAACCCCAAGGCAAGTTATAAAATTGAACTGAAGAAATCTAGCAATTGCAAAAGCTGCTGTACTGTTGTTTACTAATTCATTCAGAAAAGCACCAGTCTGGCTTGCGTCACTCCAGTGTTAGATGGTTAACTCAAGGCAACAATACTACATTGCCAGCGTCACCCAAGAACACATAAAAGCATAAATCTGCAGCTATCTTTGGCTATTGTTTGTCATTGTGTTGAATGTATAAGTACATTACAATGCCATGGATCAAAAATTATTTCAACTGAGATGATCTGGGCCTTGTGGAACTACTCAGCCATACAGGGATTGGGATTCCTGGGTTCAGGCAGAGATCGCCTCATCAGCACCTCACTGGTATCCACCTACATCACCGATAGCTACCAGAAAAGAGGGTAGGGGGGTGGGGATTTGGGAATACAACTGGTAAGGGTTCCTGGTGTCATCAGCTTTGGTCCTGATCAGCTAATTTAACAGTGTTGGAACCCCAATTGACTCCAATATCCACAGCCATCGTCAACGTTGAGAGCGTTCAAGTGGTTATTGGATAAACATATGGATGATATTGGAATAGTATAGATTAGAGGGGCTTTAGATTGGTACCACTGGTCGGCGCAACATCAAGGGCCGAAGGGCCTGTACTGCGCTGTAATGTTCTATGTTCTATCACAGTCACTGCCCTCCAAACCATACACCATTTTCACTTGCAACTATAATCGCAGTTCCCTCCCTGTTGCTGGGTCAAACTCCTGGAACTCTCTTCCTAACAGCACTGCGGACACTCCTACACTCACTTCAGCGATTCAAGAAGTTGAATCACCACCACCTTCTCAAGGGCAATTGCGGATGGCCAATAAATGCCGGCCTTGCTCTTGAAACTCTGATCCAACGAACACATTTAATAATGCCTCCAATACCCAGAGATCTCAATGTCTGCAATAAAGTTACATAATTGTCAGCACAGACGAGGTCATTTCACCCAGTGAATCTGTGCTGGCTTTTTAAAAGAGCAATCCAGTTCATCTCACTCACATCTCTTCAACCACATACCTGCAATTGTTTCTCCTTTTGCTTTTCATCCAATTCATTTATAGATGTTTATTTATTTTTGTATCTGTTTCCATCACGCGACCAGCCATTATGAAGCTACATGTCACCCATCAGCAGTTGGAACATCATCAGTGGCTAATCCACATACCTGTGCTTACAGTAGGTAGCTCTGACATCCATCATTATGAAATACTCCGAACAGTTAGTCATGGCAGGCATCAACTCCAGTCTCCCAGACTGCCTGGATCCAATAAAGTTCGCCTATCGCTCCAAATGTCCACGGCAGATACCATCTCCCTGACACTGCACTCAACCCCAGAACACCTGGATAACATGAACACTTATGTCAGACTCCAATTTATTGACTACAACTCAACCTTCAACACCATTATCCCAACAAAACACATCTCCAAACTCCGTGGCCTAAGGCTCGGCTCCTCCCTCTGCGCTTGGTTCCTAGACTTCCTAAACATTATGCATTGTTAATGACACCTCCTCCACAATTATCCTCAACATCAATGCCCTGCAAGGCTGTGTCCTCAGCCTCTTATTCTACTCATCATACACTTCTGACCAAATGTGGCCAAATTTTGCTCCAACTCATTTTCAAGTTTGCTGATAACACCACCATAGTGGGACAGAGTACAGGAAAGAGATAGAGAATCTGGTGAAATGATGCAATGATAATAAACTCTCCCTCAATGTCAGTAAAATGAAGGAGCTAGTCATTGACTTCAGGAAGCATAGTGGAGGACATGCCCTGTCTTCATCAATGGTTATGAAGTAGAAATGGTTGAGAGCTTCAAGTTTTTAGGTGTTCAGATCACCAACAATCTGTCCTGGTCCCTCCACACCTATGCTATAGTTAAGAAAGCCCACCAACGCCTCTACTTTCTCAGAAGACTAAAGAAATTCAGCATGTTCACTCCGACTCTCACCAAGTTTTATAGACGCACCATAGAAAGCATCCTTTCCGAATGTATCGCAGCTTGGTATGGCTCCTGCTCTGACAAGACTGCAAGAAACTACAAAGGGTTGTGAATGTAGCCCAGTCCATGACGCAAACCAGTTTCCCATCCATTGATTCTGTCTACACTTCCCGATGCCTCAGAAAAGCAGCCAGCATAATTAAGGACCCCATGCACCCCGGACATACTCTCTTCCACCTTCTTCCGTCGGGTGTATAAGTCACCTGGACCAGATGAAATGCACCCCAGGGTTCTAAAAGAGATAGCTGAGGAAATTGTGAGGCATTGGTGGTGATCTTTCAGCAATCACTGGAGGCAGGGAGGGTCCCAGAGGACTGGAAAGTAGATAATGTAACACCACTGTTTAAGAAGGGAGGGAGGCAGCAAACGGGAAATTATAGGCCAGTTAGCCTGACTTCAGTCATTGGCAAGATTTTAGAGTCCATTATTAAAGATGAGATCTCGGAGTACTTGGAAGTGCATAAGATAGGACTGAGTCAGCACTGCTTCGTCAAGGGGAAGTCATGTCTGACAAATCTGTTAAAGTTCTTTTGAGGAGGTAACAAGGTTGTTAGATAAAGGAGAGCCAGTGGATCTGATTTACTTAGATTTCCAAAAGGCCTTTGACAAGGTGCCACATAGGAGACTGTTAAATAAGTTAGGAGCCCATAGTGTGAATGGTAAGATCCTGGCATGGATAGAGGATTGGCTGACTGGCAGAAGGCAGAGAGTGGGGATAAAGGGGTCTTTTTCAGGATGGCAGCTGGTGACTAGTGGTGTGCCTCAGGGGTCGGTGCTGAGACCACAACTTTTCACAATATACATTAACGATTTGGAAGAAGGAACAGAATCACTTTTGCTAAGTTTGCAGATGATACAAAGATATGTAGAGGGACAGATAGTATTGAGGAAGCAGGGAGGCTGCAGAAGGACTTGGACAGGTTAGGAAAGTGGACAAAGAAGTGGCAGATGGAATACAATGTGGAAAAGTGTGAGGTTGTGCACTTTGGAAGGAGGAATGGAGGCATAGACTATTTTCTAAATGGGGAAATGCTTAGGAAATCAGAAACACAAGGACTTGGGAGTCCTTGCTCAAGATACTCTTTAGGTTAACGTGCAGGTTCAGTCAGTAGTTAGGAAGGCAAATGCAATGTTAGCATGCATGTCGAGAGGGCTAGAATATAACGGCAGGGATGCACTTCTGAGGCTGTATAAGGCTCTGGTCAGACCCCATTTGGAGTATTGTGAGCAGTTTTAGGCCCCGTATCTAAGGAAGGATGTGCCGGCCTTGGAAAGGGTCCAGAGGAGGTTCACAAGAATGATTCCTGGAATGAAGAGCTTGTCATATGAGGAACGGTTGAGGACTCTGGGTCTGTACTTGTTGGAGTTTAAAAGGATGAGGGGGGATCTTATTGAAACTTACAGGATACAGAGGCCTGGATAGAGTGGACGTGGAGAGGATGTTTCCACTAGTAGGAAAAACTAGAACCAAAGGGCACAACCTTATGCTAAAGGGATGATCCTTTAAAACAGAGATGAGAAGGAATTTCTTCAGCCAGAAAGTGGTGAATTGTGGAACTCATTGCCGCAGAAGGCTGTGGAGGGCAGGTCATTGAGTGTCTTTAAGACAGAGATAAATAGGTTCTTGATTAATAAGGGGATCAGGGGTTATGGGGAAAAGGCAGGGGAATGGGGATGAGAAAAATATCAACCATGATTGAATGGCAGAGCTGACTTGATGGGCCAAGTGGCCTAATTCTGCTCCTGTGGTCTTATTGTCTTATGGTTATGGTCTTATGGGAAAAAGATATAAAATTCTTAGGTCACATACCAACCGACTCAAGAACAGCTGCTGCCATCACACTTTTGAATAGACATCATATATTAAGCTGATCTTTCTCTACACCCTAGCTATGACTGTAACACTACATTCTGCACCCTCTCCTTTCCTTCTCCCCTATGTACTCTATGAATGGTATACTTGGTCTGTATAGCGTGCAAGAAACAATACTTTTCACTGTATCCCAATACATGTGACGATAATAAATCAAATCAAACTTCCTCACAGTTCTAGGGTAGTCTACATTCCTAACCTTCTTCCCCTGCAAAACACATTTGGAACAAAAACTCACAATTTTGATTCTTTTGGCTTGATTTTGCCATTGCGTTGCACCCATTTGAATGTCCAAAACTTGGTAAAGTCGGGCGTGAGGCAAGTAGTGAGATCTGCGCCCGTCTCCGCGCCGGTTCCCCTTTTACCAAGGCCCTAAAATGGCCATGATCGGGAACTCGTCTGAAAAAGGCGCGACGGCAATTTCACCATAGTTGCATGCATTTAAATTGACTTAATGGGCTGCATGCCCAACTTTACCAGTACTTCCTCTTTTACCACCGCGTTCGCCCATCCAGAATTGGCGCGAAACAGATATGCTGCGTAAAAGTCTGATTCGGGCGCTCCAATTAGTGAGGAGGTAGGTGCCTGGCATCCGACAGTTCTTTGCTTGAGATCAGTGGGGGGGGGGGGGGGGGGGGGGGAGAGCAGGGGATCCACTGCCCCTCTGCCTGAGAGCAATTAGGGGAAAAGCAGGTTCTGCTGCCACTCTGCCTGAGACCAGTGAGGGGGGTGCTCTACCATTCTGCCTGAGATCAGTGAAGGGGAAGGGAGGGTCTGCTGCCACTCTGTCTGAGATTGGTGGGGGGGGGGTGGGGAAAGAGGGGCCTGTGGTCAGTCTGTGTGGCGGGGGGGGGATAAGGGGGTCAGTAATGTTGGGGGCGGGGGGTGGGGAAATGTCTGTGGGGGCAAAGGGGAGGATTGCCCCTACCCAGGAGCGATGTGGCACCGGAGCAGCATTCTATCATTTTTTTTCTGCACAGTGCAGTTGGAGGCCCTGATCAGAGCTGCAGGATTTCAGGCGCAGAAAGCCGCACCCATGGACTTCTGCAGCGCAATTCAAAATCGCTGATATTTCTGCAGGCAGAGTGCGTATGGCGGTGCCTGAGAACGGGTCTAAAAGTCAGAACTGAAACACTCAGTTTCAAGTACGCCCAGCACTTAGAATCAAAATAGTAAAACAGAGCCCTTTAACTTTCGTTTATTTTCTTCCTTTATCAATGTTTTCAGGGACACTGATTCATCAGGCTGTCCTTGCCACTTTCTGTCAGATATGTCTTTCTGTCTTCTTATCCCAACTCCAGTTCCAAGTATGATCGACACAGGGAATTAAGCAGGCCCATTTTCTCCCACCCATAGCTTTGCTTTGCTGACAATGTTTGGATCCTGCTTTTGCCAGCTCTCTCTCTCTCTCTCTCGGGATCAATTCTGCAGACCCTTCCAACGACCTGCTTTCCTCTCTCTGGGACTTACTTTTGCCTCTGACTAGTTTGGGTGGGCTAAATCATTGCCATCGGACCATTTCATTCAGCTGCAAGCTGCACTGTTTCAATACCTAAAGACCCTCAGCAAAGCTTCTTTCCCTGAAGGTGCCGATAATTCAGACAAAAGCAGTCAGCTTGAACCACCCAAAAACAGTGGGGAGGGGAGCAGCACGGGGCGAGACAGGTAATAAATCAAACATCAAGCATTCATAAAATAATTTTATTGTTGGATCTAAACAGTGAAAACTGTAAGTTTATTTATTAGTGTCACACGTAGGCTGACATTAACACTGCAATGAAGTTACTGTGAAAATCCCCTAGTCGCCACACTCCGGCGCCTGTTTGGGTACACTGAGGGAGAATTTAGTTTGGCCAATGCACCTAACCAGCACGTCTTTCTGACTGCGAGTGGAAACCAGAGCACCCGGAGGAAACCCACGCAGACATGGGAAAAGTTTAGTTTGAATTAAGTTTGGAAATGAATTGCCAACACATCAAAGAGTGAAAGGTCAGGTGTGTCACATGACTGGTATTGGCTGGAGTGTGATGGCTGTCAAACAGCAGTCGGAAACAGCTGAGAACATCCAGACCGATGGTGTTAGGAGAAACCGTGAGCAAAGTATCAGCTGGGGACCCCGAGAAACCCTCTCTGGACTTGTGCTGCATTGAACTGCACCTGTCTCTTGCCCCCAAGAGAGGAAACCTTCATCTCCTGAGATGAATCCAGATTCCCAATGTGCAAGGGCACAATTTACAAGCAACCTTTCCACCTTTAAATCATGGAATAAAATCCCTGCAGTGCAGAGGGAGACCATTTGGCCTATCGAGGCTGTAAAGACTCTTACCCAAGCTTACCACGCAACCCCACGTATTTACCCCGCCAATCAACCTAACCTGCACATCTTCGGACTGTGGGAGGAAACCGGAGCACCCAGAGGAAACCCACACAAACACGGGGAGAACGTGCAAACTCCACACAATGACCCGAGGCTGGAATCGAACCCAGGTTCCTGGTGCTGTGAGGCAGCAGTGCTAACCACTGTGCCAAAGTAAAATCAAACTATGAAACTGGATAGTCAGGAGCTTTTTCCCAGGGTGGAAGAGTCAATTACTAGGGGGCATAGGTTTAAGGTGCGAGGGGCAAGTTTTAAAAGAGATGTACAAGGCAGATTTTTTACACAGAGTGGTGGGTACCTGGAACTCGTTGGGGGAGGTAGTGGAAGCGGATACGGTAGTGACTTTTAAGGGGATCTTGACAAGTACATGAATGAGATGGGAATAGAGGGATATGGTCCCCGAAAGTGTAGGGGGTTTTAGTTAAGTCAGGCAGCATGGTCGGTGCAGGCTTGGAGGGCCGAAGGGCCTGTTCCTGTGCTGTAATTTTCTTTGTTCTTTTCTTATAATATTAAAATGGCTTTTTCTCAGTCCTGACTTCTCTTACGAACCTTGAACACACTGTTTGTTGGTGATATGAGCGGATGACCACATAATGTGTTTATAGATATTCCTGCAACAGATTAGCACCTTCAGTAAAATTGCAGATCAAAAAAATGCATGACTGCATAACATTTCTGTTAATATCTACCACAGTAATTTTGAGGCTTGTAATTTTGTCCTTGGTATGATTAATCACAGTCAAGGAATGTCACACAGGCGTATGTTTTAAAACAATATTGTTTAAGAAATTTATTTAAAATTTGGATAACTTTCCCTGTTCCAATGATGTAACAAATTCTGCCAAAAGGGCCATATAGTGTGTGGGAACAACAGGATGGGACAAACCAAGGCTGACTAAAACTAGCAGCAAGTTCTCAGGGTACAAGACACCCAAATGCATTTCCAGTGCAGCAGCTTCCTCTGTCCATGCACTGACCATCACATTTAACACCACAGGTTCTTAACACAGTGCATCACAGAACAGCAAAATCAGAGATCCATATAATACAATCTGCAACAAGACAGGCGACAGCACAGGGCAAGTGTTGGGAAGGAGTTCTTGGCAAACTGCACTATTTACTGAAATAGCTGATGTATGCTATTCACAAATCAAGTCAAATCACAGGGTCGAACTCATGATAGCAATAAGACAACAGCGAAGGGGCAATTTTAAATGCTGCTTGCCCGGTGGAAACCGAACCAGTGAGCAGATAAAATTGGCCAGTGCGACTTATGTGCACAGATCCCATGGCCTATCCTGTGGCCTGAACACCCACCAGAAAGCCACAGAACCATCTTCTTTGAATGGACAGATCAGTGATGCAACGGGGTCTGGTAGCGACTTCAACCCAAAGTCTGGGTGAAGGAAGCTGTGGCAAGGTCAAGTGAGAAGAAGAGTCAGGACAGAAGAGGCGCACAAAAGTTCCTGTTTCTTTCAGGGACCCTCTGGGTACAAGAAGGAAACCTCCTGCCAGACAACCACTTCGTGCTCCTATCTGGTGCAGGCATGAGACTTTTGGGACTCTCCTGGGATTCTGGCTAAGATCATCTGGGTGGTTAACCATTCGCTGCACGTACACGCACACACATTCGCGCACCACTTGCACAGAAGTTTAAAATCAAACTCATTAAATTTTCCTTTTGAATCCTCAAATAAATTAAACAGGCCCTTCGGACAACAGAAGAAAGGTCACTCACAGGTGTGAGAAGATGCACCAGATTATGGATTACTTCCCATTTCCTTCACCATTCGGTAAAACACACAAAGCTAACAGCTTCCAAAGCAAGCAAAGCCGATCACCGATCCCAAACATTCACCATGCAATTCTTCTCAGATGTAGAGACAAGGAATCATCAGCAGAGGGGGATTACGGTTCTCCTATTGAGTAAATAAATCCAGGTTCAAAGCTTTCCTTTTACAAAGTGGCATCTATAAAGTGCTTCCTTCAAAACTGTTTCATCAATTTGCTTAAAATAAGATGAAGACATGTTTGCGCTTCTTGTTTTGTTTTCAAGAAATTATGAGAATTTAGCCAGAATCCTAAGAAATAAAATTTAAGAGCTGGAGGGAGTAATATTATCTGGGTTCTGACTGTTGGAGTGAAGGAAGAAAGGAGGATGGTCTGGTCAAAAATCTGAATAACTCAGGACTCTGAAACATGATGCCAGTGATGCTGCATTTTTGAGCCACCCTAATTAGGCAGTTTTCTGAAACTTGATAAAATAAAACACAAAGGACTCTGAGATCGTCACATCTGACAGGCAGACTTGCTGTGAATTTTCACGGATCTGAAATACATGATTATCAGGGAATAAAATTCTCTTTAGGAATAACCTTCCACCTTCAACCAACAATCGCAGGTTAACTATGAAGCAACTTCTTTTTTTGCAGATATACCAGGGATCCCTGCACTAACTGTTTCACGACAGTCTCACTCACCCAACCGTTATTATAAGATATGTAACCAAACATCGCTCCCATCAATTTCTAGAAGAGCTTCAAGTATCACATGTACAAAGTCATATTAAATAGCGAGTCAGTGAGCATGAAGGGTTGACTTCTCATTGCCATGTGCTAGCAATGACGGCAGGTGACAGACATTTACACCAGTTTCTTAGCCTCGAAGAAGCTCTTCAGATGCTTCATTTGCCAGATTCCGGTTAGGATCAGGATAATTGTCTGTGCGATCGACCACCACAGGACGCGTTGGTTTGTGCTTTCGCTCGTCTGACGAAATCGCTCTTCCCTAAACTGTATGAAGCAATGAAAACAAGACCGAAGAAATTAAAATCAGCCACAAACTTTCACTGCACAAGTGCAAACAATTAGACAAGCAAAAGCAGGCACCCAGGAGGCTCAAGGTCATTGAGTGCTTGTCTCACATTCAACTGCTAGTCTGTGCTGAATTGGCTGATCTTAATGGGGGCAGCAGGTAACATAATAGTAGCAGTGGAGAGAAAATACTCTGGCTGGGCCGAATAGCACAGTTCCTTGTATTTTCACAGTAAATGTAAATCTACTTGTGACCACTAAATAAACTTTAAATTCGACGTAAGTGTTTCTATATGTTGGGGACTACAACAAGTCTCTGCATCGCTGGGCCAGGAAGGAAGACAATCTGTCAAGATTCCCATTCTTGAATGCAATCCAATTAGACCACTGCAGAGGGTCTGTCAGTTTGAAAGAAGATTATGATGGATGCTTGCTGACAGATACGTTTGGGCTCACACTTGCAGGATGGCCAGCTGGGCGAGATACTGGAGGCTGCCATTGCTTACGGAACCCAGGTCTCCACAGCAGTCAGTGCTTACCCTGGGAAGCACAATGGCTAGCCATTCATATGAACGGCACGGTTGTAGTGATTGGCACTGCTGCCTCACAGCGCCAGGGACCCGGGTTTGATTCCCGGCTTGGGTCACTGTCTGTGCGGAGTCTGTATTTTCTCCCTGTGTCTGCGTGGGTTTCCTCCGGGTGCTCCGGTTTCCTCCCACAGTCTGAAAGGTGTGCTGGTTAGGTGCATTGGCCATGCTAAATTCACCCTCAGTGTACCCGAACAGGTGCCAGTAGCTTCATTGCGGTGTTAATGTAAGCCTACTTATGACACGAATAAATAAACTTTCAACTATGAGTTTAAAAATCCTGAACATATTAGCAACCTGAAAAATAACTGGTAGCCGCAATAATTCAGACCGAGATGTTCACAACAATCCCGACAAAGTGGAATGCATATTGTTGCACTGAATGTGGAAACGCTGCATGCAAAGAACTTTTAAGTTTGGTGGAATTATCAGACAAAAACAGGAACTGTAATGGTGTTTAGATCCGGTTACAATACTACACATCAAATGTGTTGTGAAAGAACTCATCAAGGCACCCCGCAGCAGTTAGAAGTTGTGTTGAAAATGCTCAATTAATCTCAGCATGAGCGTCACATTTAATAAAGGCTGAAAAGCTGCCTCAATACACGTTTCCATCTGCAGTCCGCTTCTGAACTAAATTCAATGATTCTCAGTTGTTGTGTGCCAAAGGCTGCTAAGCTGGCTCGAGATCCCTGTCTCTCAGTCCTGCCGCAGCACATTACCAGATGCAACCGGCGTGTTATCACCCAGCATTGTTGGACTTTCGGTTTCACACTAGTCTATTCCTGAAAATTATCCCTGTGTATTCCCAAAGGAGATGTTGCAGCTCCAGATTCTGGGGCACCACTTTCTGCTCACTCACCCTCTGGTAGTTCTGCTCTTTTTGAATCTGTTCAACTTGGTCCAGCAGCTGCCTCACTCGCAGCTGCAGTTCTGTCAGCTTATCCTTTGCAGCGATTTCTGGGTAGTTGTTGGCATGTTCTCCCACTTGAATGTCAAGGTGCACTCGCTAAACCAGAGAGAGAGAGAGAGAGAGGGAGGTGGTTTGGAGAGAAAGGAAATAGTTCACTGGAGATTTATAGTTAATGTTACACATGAATAATGTTACACCTGAAGACACTCGCTCAATAATGAGGTACCAATACATGCGTATTAGCACATTCACTGATGTCTCAAGTGTCAATTGCCAAATATGAGGCCAGCCAATGCAGTGTTTGCAAGGTATTCAACCATGGAAGTATCACATTAGAGCCCATTCCTGTCTTCACGAATGCACTGTTTCCTTTTACTCATTCACAGAAGTGGGTGCTGTCAGGAAGGCCTACACTCACTGCTCAGCTTCACCTGATGCCGAGCTGAGTGGCTTGCTTGGTTATTTCATGGGTGTGAAAGAGTCAACCACATTGCCATGGCTATGAAGTCAAAGCTAAACCAGACCAGGTAATGAGAGCAGATTTCATTCCCTGTGGTCAATCAGATGGGTTTCACGGCCACCATCACTGACACCAGCTTTTTATTCCAAATGTATTTAATTAACTGGAATTAACTTCTCCAGCTGCTGCGGTGGGATTTGGCCTCTGGATTACTTGTCCAGTGACATCTTGTGAGGGGGAGCAGAAAATTCTTCTCCCTAACCTGTGGCAATTGTGACATTTCAAAAAAGCCTTGCAGTGGTAGATTTACTCATTTTCACAATCACCAGACATTTTAAAGTGATTTACAGCCACTAAAATACTTTTTGTGTCGGCACTGTTGAAATGAAGGAAGCATGGTAGCCAATATACACTCACCCAATTGCCACAAGGTGATAAGGACCAGTTCATGTTCTTTGTGATATTAATTGAGGGAGAAATATTGGCCAAGATGCCAGGGATTTCCCTATTGGAGGTTCCTCTACGAAGGGATCCTCCCCCACTATCTGGGACCTGGAATGGAGGATAGCGCATGCAGGAGTGCCGTACAATCGTAGGTTGCACCGGTTCACGGGCTCCCAAGAAACCTGCCCTTTTTGCGATCTTGCGGAGTCCATGGACCATGTCTATGTTGAATGTTATAGACTGCACTCCCTTTTAAGTTACCTCAAAAACCTCTTATTGATGTTTTGTTTGCACTTCAGTCCCACGCTCCTGATCTACAGGCACCTGGTGCGGAGGGGGGTAAGTGAAGGCGGAGGACCTCCTCATGAACCTGCTCCTAGGCCTGGCTAAATTGCCATAAACAGGTCCAGACAGCGGGCAACCGAGGGGGTTGTCTGGCCCAACTGCCTGTCCCTCTACTGTGGCTACATTCGCGGCCAGGTGTTCCTGGAGAGAGAGCATGTGGTGTCCAAGGGCACTGTCGAGGCCTCCATGCTGGTTGGGCACTGCAGGAGCTGGGGTGTATTATCAACCCCTTTAATCACATTTTAGTTTGATGTTTTAAGTTTCCTTTCTGCTTTGTGTTTTTCTGTTTCGGGCAGTTTCCTTCTTTTTGGGGGCTTTTCCTTTTAATTTGTCCCTCCGTTAATTTGATTTAGTTTATTTGTTTGGTCAAAAGGATTGACTCCAGGGATAACTCCCCTGCTTTGTTTCAAAATATTGCTCTGCATGGATCTGTTACATCCTTCCAAGCAGGCAGATGTCTCATCTGAAAGACAGCACTTCCAACAGTGCACTTGCCCTCAGCATTGTACGTAGGTGTCAGTCCTGACTTTTGTGCTCAAACTCTTGGTGAGACTCGAAACCTGCGCTTTGTTTGAGTCTGTTCCCCAGTGAGCGCCATCTGACACTAACAGCCCTGGTTGAAATCACTGGTTTAGTGCTCAGACAGACAAACCAGAGATTGGTTCATTCCTGTCTCTATGCCTCAGTGCCACACCACCCGGTGCAGAGCAGTGAGACATGGGTTGCCAAAGTATTGAAGGATCTGGAGCCTCCCTTGGAAAAATGAGAGCATCGACGAACAGACATCAAGTTTTATAAAGGAAGAAAACTGCAAGAATCAAAACAGAACTTCAAAATATGCATGTATGCTGAAAATACTTTGTAAAAAGCTTGGAGCTTGCTGTTTATAAGTGTTGAGAGAGCATGTAAATCCTGATATCAGTTCTGTTCCCACACTCAATGAGCTGAACAGTGTTCATAACAGTGCCCAAATTTGGATGGCCTTTGTAGCAGTGTTTTTCAAACCATTTTTCCCGGCGACCTACTTTTACCAAATGTCCTTCCCTCGTGACCCAAGCCGTGTTCACTTACTATTCGTCTCTGGCCCACTCTTTCGCGTAACAAACTGATCCATGTCTACAATCGGCTTACTAGAAAGGGGAAGAAAATTGCTGCCAAGTGCACAGATGTATAGGATACTTGGTACCAAGTGTACATAGAGGGTGCGCTGACCTGTTTATTCTTGCCTCATGTGGTCATACACTGTACTGCTGTGAGAATTTGCCCAGAGAGAAAATGGGCTAAAAAAGGTGAGGACATTTTTGGGGATCATTTTTTGACATTGAGCCTCCCCGTGAATCGCGACTCCCACTTTGAAAAACACTGCTTTAGTGAGGTTTATGTAAAACATTCTATCAGTACACATACTGCACTGTATGCGGCACGGTAGCACAGTGGTTAGCACTGCTGCTTCACAGCTCCAGGGACCTGGGTTCGATTCCCGGCTTGGGTCACTGTCTGTGTGGAGTTTGCACATTCTCCTCGTGTCTGCATGGGTTTCCTCCGGGTGCTCCGGTTTCCTCCCACAGTCCAAAGATGTGCGGGTTAGGTTGATTGGCCATGCTAAAATTGCCCCTTAGTGTCCTGGGATGCGTAGATTAGAGGGATTAGTGGGTAAAATATGTAGGGATATGGGGGTAGGGCCTGGGTGGGATTGTGGTCGGTGCAGACTCGATGGGCCGAATGGCCTCTTTCTGTACTGTAGGGTTTCTATACTGAACATATTACTATGTACATATATATAGGTGCTCCTACAGACTTTATGTAAAGGACATGGTGGTGAACGTTTCAAGTGGGTCGAGGGAAAAAAACAAAATGCAAAGCAGCAGAAAAACATGAACTTAAGAATCATTGCAGCCTCAAGGAGGAACACAGCATGAGAACAGGACTGCAAATGTTAAATTGGTTCTGTAGCTAAACATATGCCACACATTCCGTTCAGTATAACGCAACATCTTCAGTTTCACATTGAGATAAATGCAGCACAGCACAAACACCACCAGCAGCTGAATTATTTTTAGATGGAGCGCCCTGCAGGTAAATTGCACCAATATATCCAATGCCCAACCCTTACCAGCTTTCCAGCTGCAAACAGAACCATCTTTGTGGAGTTGGAGTGCAGGCAGATCTGATGCTCACCCGGAGTGTGTGACGTGAAGGTAAATCGTCCCTCCGAGCCGTACTGTCTGGAGAGGATAATCT
This sequence comes from Mustelus asterias, assembly GCF_964213995.1. NCBI lineage: Eukaryota > Metazoa > Chordata > Chondrichthyes > Carcharhiniformes > Triakidae > Mustelus > Mustelus asterias. The sequence goes on along the minus strand of NC_135822.1, from coordinate 64,681,796 downwards.
GGGGGAAAAAAAGGACAGCCAGTCTACAGTGGAGAAGTAAAAACACACTTAAAGTCCCAATTCTGTCTGACGCAAAACATAATTGAGTAAGCAGCCGTCGATGAGAAGAGATATGAACTCAGGTGCTCTTGTGTTTTTAAACCTGAGAATAAATTTCCACACCTTGAGCACATTCAAGTCTCATTCTGCTTCTCTAAAGAGACTGACGCTTTCTTGGGTGTGGTTGTAAACATAGGAGGCTAATTTCTGTGACACCCTACCTCATCTGCTCACAGGCACTTTCCACCACAGGTCCTTGGAAAGAGGTCAGATCCTTGACTGGCTTTCCTTACTCGAAAGCAAGTGCATTGAGGCCACTCGCAATCCTCCCACTGCCGTCTCATCAGAGATCAGTCAGCTCAGAGCACAAGTCCCTGATCTGCAATTTATTTTTATTCTTTCATTGAATACAGGCATCGCTGACATGATCAACATTTGCAGCCTATCCCTAATTGCCCTTGAGGAGATGATGGCGAGTCAGCTTTAACTGCTGCACCCACAGTGCCATTAGTAGCTTGACCCAACAGGAAAGAAATGGTGAAAAACTTCCAAATCAGGATCATGTGTGGCTTGGAGGGGAACTTAGAGGTCGTGATGGTCCCATGGGTGGCACAGTGGCACTATGCTTAGCACTGCTGCCTCATTGCGCCAGGGACTCGGGTTCAATTGCAGGCTTGGGTGACTGACATATTCTCCCCGTGTCTGTGTGGGTTTCTTCCGGGTGCTCCGGTTTTCTCCCACATTCCAAAGATGTGGAGGTTAGGTGGATTTGCCATGGTAAGTTGCCCCTTAGTGTCAGGAGGATTAGCAGGGTATAGAGGGATATGGGCCAATTGCGGGCAATTGGGACAAGCTTAGTGGTTAAAAAAAAAGGGGCAGCATGGACAAGTTGGGCCTGTTTCCATGCTGTAGACCTCTATTACTCTGGATAAATACGGGCTAAGGCCTGGGTGGAATTGTTCTCTGTGCAGGCTTGATGGGCCGAATGGCCTCCCTCTGCGCGGTAGGGATTCTATGCGTCTGCTACCCAGTCCTTAGGTGGTAGAGATTGTGGGTTTGGAAGCATCTGTCGAAGGAGATTGCTGTGGTACATCTTGTACATGGTACAATCTGCTGCATCGTGGAGGAGGGCGTAAATGTTTAAAGTGGTGGATGATGTGCCCATCAATCAGGGTGCTTTGTCCTGGATGGTGTTGAGCTACTTGAGTGTTGTTGGGGCTGTAATCATCAAGGCAGGTGGAGAGTATTCCATCACACTCCTGACTTGTGCCTTGTAGCTGATGGACAGGCTTTGGGGGAGTCAGGAGCTGAGTTACTCGCTGCAGATTTCTCAGCCTCTGACTGGCTCTTGTTGCCACAGTATTTATATGGCTGGTCCAGTTACGTTTCTGGTCAATGATAAACCCCAGGATGCTGATAGTGGGGAATTCAGTGACGGTAATGTAAGTGACTGTTAAGAGGCAATGGTCAGATTCTTTTCAGTTGGAGATAGTCATTGCTTGGCATTTGTGTGGCATGAAAGTTACTTGTCACTTTTCAGCCCAAGTCTGAACGTTGCCCAGTTCTTGCTGCCTATGTACACAGACTGTTTCAGTACCCGTGGAGTCACAAATGGTGCTGAACATTGAGCAATCAACAGCGAGCATTCCCATTTCTGGCCTGATGATGGAGGGAAGACCATTGAGCAACTGAAGATGGTTGGAGTTTGGAAACTATTCTGCAGCCACAAACTGGGCAGAGTTGGTGGGCCTCCAACAACAACCACCTTCTTGCTGTCCAGGGCAGTCACTCTCACTTCTTAAAGTCCGCTTTTTTGTCTATGCTTGAACCAAGGTTGGAGTGAGGTCAGGAATTGAGTAGTCCTGTCATGCTCATCAGCATCATTTTAGCCCTTTGTGGTGCTGTTCCAATTATTTTGAATTAATCTGATCCTTTTTGCGAACAATTTCTAACTAGGATATCTCTTCAGCAACGCCTAGCAATGTAGCTCCATATTGAAAGTTAATTCAGTAATGTAGGAATGATCACACAAGAAGCTTTGCAATGGGAGTCATAAACTCAACAACCATGTAAAGCATTTTCAAGTCCTCATTCTTTAGTTTAAGATCTGAAACCAATTATAGATTGGCAAGATCACACAATCAACTGTGCCCAGTACAATATTTAAGACAGGATGCAGTGGACTGTTTTGTCAGGTGACTGATATCGAATTACCCTAACAGCTTAACTACAGGAATGATGTGAAGATGTCGGCGTTGGACTGGGGTGGGCACAGTAATAAGTCTCACAACACCAGGTTAAAGTCCAACAGGTTTATTTGGAATCACGAGCTTTCGGAGCGCTGCTCCTTTTTCAGGTGAGTGGAGGTTAGCTCACAAACATGGCATATATGGGCAAAGACACAATTGCAAAATAATTACAGATTAGAATGTGAAGAATGATTGGAATGCGAGTCTTTAAAGGTAATCGAACCTTTACAGGTACAGACAGTTCTCGTGGAGAGAGGGATAATCACAGGTTAAAGAGGTGTGAATTGTCTCAAACCAGGACAGTTAGTAGGATTTTGCAAACCCAGGCAGTATGGTGGGGGTTACAGATAGTGTGACATGAACCCAAGATCCCGGTTGAGGCCATCCTAATGCGTGTGGAACTTGGCTATCAGTTTCTGCTCGGCGATTCTGCATTGCGTGTGTCTTGAGGCTGCCTTGGAGAATGATTACCCTAAGATCGGAGGCTGAATACCCTCAACTGCCGAAGTGTTCCCCGACAGGAAGGGAACTCTCCTGCTGGCGACTGTTGCTCGGTGACCGTTCATCCGTTGAAGGGCATTCAGCCTCTGATCTTCGGGTAAGCGTTCTCCAAGGCGGCCTTCAAGACACATGACAACGCAGAATCACCGAGCAGAAACTGATAGCCAAGTTCTGCACACATGAGGACGGCCTCAACCGGGATCTTGGGTTCATGTCACACTATCTATAATCCCCACGACTTGCCTGGGCTTGCAAAATTTCACGAACTGTCCTGGCTTGAGACCTCTTCAACCTGTGATTATCCCTCTCTCCACGAGAACTGTCTGTACCTGTACAGACTCGCATTCCAACCATTCTTCACATTCTAATCTGTAGTTATCATGCAATTGTGACTTTGCCTATATATGCTGTGTTTGTGAACTAACCTCCACTCACCTGATGAAGGAGCAGCGCTCCGAAAGCTCGTGATTCCAAATAAACCTGTTGGACTTTAACCTGGTGTTGTGAAACTTCAATTGTAAGGAAGTCGACACTTACATCTCTAACACAGGAGTCTGTGCTCCTGCACTGGAGTCCATCGGAGAGGAGAAAGACAATTTCCTATTGAAGTTCCACGACCAGTAAATGACATCTTAACACTTCAACTTCCTGTCACACGACAATATGTCATTTTATGTCGTGAACAACTGGACATAGCCGAGGTAAATACCATGCAACCGTTGACCAAAGTGGATGGCATGGTGGCACAGTGGTTGGCACTGCTGCCTCACAGTGCCAGGGACCCGGGTTCGATTCCCGGCTTGGGTCACTGTCTGTGTGAAGTCTGCATGTTCTCCCCATGGGTGCTCCGGTTTCCTCCCACAGTCCAAAAGACGTGCTGGTTAGGTGCACTGGCTATGCTAAATTCTCCCTCAGTGTTACCCGAACAGGCGCTGGAGTGTGGCAACTTGGGGATTTTCACAGTAACTTCATTGCAGTGTTAATGTAAGCCTACTTGTGACTAATAAATAAACTTTAAAACTTTAAACAAAGTACATTCTGCACATCATTTGAACAGATTTCCTCCAACAAGGACAGTTCTACGGTTTAACCAAATTATTTTCCAACCTCTGATATACACACTCTAACTGCAGCTTGCACCCTACCTTAGAGTCCGGATCCCGCACTTCCACATGCATTCCCAATCCTGGAGTTGAGGGCAGAAAAGATTCCGACTGCTTATCCCACAGCTGAGTCCGGTAATTACCTGGATTAAACATTTGAAAAGGAATAACAAAGAACATTCAGCACAGAAACAGGAATTTTAGCAAAACAGTTCATACCAGTGTTGATGTTACGTATACTGCTTCATTTCACCCCTCAGCATTACCTCCTATTCCTTTCTCTCCCACTTTAAGTTTATTTATTATTGTCACAAGTAGGCTCACACCAACACTGCAATTAAGTTGTTGTGAAAATCCCCTCTGGATCCCATCTATGCTATTTGCCTCTGTCATTCTTTTTGGTAAGAAGTTTAACAACACCAGGTTAAAGTCCAACAGGTTTAACAACACCAGGTTAAAGTCCACCAGGTTAAAGTCCAACAGGACTTTAACCTGGTGTTGTTAAACTTCTTACTGTGTTTACCCCAGTCCAACGCCGGCATCTCCACATCATTCTTTTTGGTAGCACATTTGGTTCTAACCACTTTCTAGGTGATAAAGTTTCTCCTGCATTCCTAATTGGATTTATTAGTAACTAAGTTTTAGTTATGGTGCCTAGTTGTCTGCCCCACAAATTACTTTCACTGGTTCCAGGAGACTGTTAAAGAGATACTTGCCCATGAAGGGCTGGGCACATGGGATGAATAGGAGCAGCGATTACAATTTAGGATTACAATTATGTTTTTACACAATGTTTAATAATCCATAACTGCAAAACATTCAGCCACTGGCATGTGATACAGGGTGGACTCGTTACTTGTCTGCATTAAATATATAAATAGATTATTAATCAGCCATGAATTGGCTTCTGTTATACATCTCTGCAAATTGCTGATGTGGATAATAAGTTGGGTATTACTGTCATAAAGCTGGTATTCATATTGGCTGGTATTTATATTGAAAAGAACCATTATGGTGTGATTGTAGACCAGAGCCCTTTCCTGCTAATATTTTCCTGTATTTAAATGATCACCCACTGCTTAAGTCAGTTGTCATATTCTCACAGGTCAGAAATGTACAGATTCAACACACAATTCATCGCACTCCATCCATCACCTTAAACATTAACCCTCTGCAGCAATAGTACAACTTGGTTACCATTTCGATCATCTTCGAGGTGCACTGCAGCAACTCACCTTCAACAGCCTCTCAAACCCACAACCTCCACCACTTTGAAGGATGAAGGCAGCAGGCACATGAGAACACCGCCACCTCCAAGCTTCCCTCCGAGTGACACACCATTCTGAATTGGAAATATATCGCTATTCTCTCATCTTCACTGGGTTACAGTCCTGCAACTCCTGATGTCAGACCCCTGTGGAGGTACCTCAACCAAAACAAATAAAAACCTCACCACCAGCACCCTCTCAAGTGCAATTGAGGATGGAGCAGTACAAGTTGCTCTTGCCATAGGGACGCAGACATGTGAATGAAAAAACTGCAGCACCTGAGTATGTAAATCCAGCAAACACTTCAGTGCAGTATTAAAGATTTCTGTGTGGTCTTACAAAGACTAGGCCCATTGCAGTGGCTGTAAAAGATATGAAGAGGAACATGTGGCAAATATTCATCCCTCAGCCAACATCACCAGTATTCACTGGCCATGCAACTCACTGAACAACTAACTCGATACAACTCAAGAACAGCTTCTTCCCTGCTGCCATCAGACTTTTGAATGGACCTACCATTTTTAAGCTGATCTTTCTCTGCACCCGAGCTTTGACTGTAACACTAAATTCTGCACCCTCTCCTTCCCTTATGTACTCCATGAATGGTATGTTGTCTGTATCGTGCACAAAAAAACTTTTCACATGTGACAATAATAAATCAAATCAATGCATCATGTGTAAGCAAAGATCAGTTTTCTTACAAATAGAAGACTGTGTTCTTTCTATTTATTTATGGAATTTAGATAACTGGCAACCACTCTGAATTGGTTATTGTTTGAGTGCATTGATGACTGAATGGTGCGAGCTATTTGCTCAGTAAATGAACAGTGAAGTATGTTCACTCTGTATTGTGTTTGCAAATACAAGGCATTTTCAAATAAAAACAGGTGTCTGAAACCCTTGTAACGCTCGTGGCTGTAACACATGGATATCAATGTTCAAACAGATTGGCACAAAATTATGCACTTGTGCCAATGAGCTTGAAGAAGTTTCCTTGGGCTAAATTTGCTTACAATAACCCGTGGCAGAAAAGTATGTCATGTGCAAGACGTGGACTTCATATATTCCATTAGAATTGACCAGAAATTGCAAAAGAAAATCGAGTGACTGGGCTAAACATTGAAACGACATGAATTTGTATCAAAGGTGTCAATGAAATGCCTGTGGAGGAGGAGGATAGGATATCCTGTGGTCCTCTTCTTTTTTTCTAATTTACTGGAATATTACTTGTTGCAACAATTAATGCCGTATGAACCTTTTAATAAACAAAATGATCAGATGGAAAAGGCCAATTATGGATGAGATGTGAAGCTCACGTGCTTAATGACAAAATTAAAAATTCACACTGTTCAAACTGCACAAAAATATCTGCTGTTTGCTGAAGTTACCGTTTTTAACAGACAGCCAAAGGCAGTGGCTGCACATTCCTCACATTCACTGCATCAGACAGTAAAGTCTGAACTTGGTGATTGTCACACAATGCCTCTATTGCAATTCCAATGTATATCAATTTAGGTGGGATTTATAAATCTGGATGTCAGGTTTTGAACTGTGAAAAGCTTTCTCCTGTCCACTTCACTCAGCTCACAGATCGAGTGCTTTTTGAAAATGTGTTAAAACTGCAACCCTCACCTCAATGGATTTCTGTTTCAGTATCTCTCACACCATGGCAATCTGATCACATGGGTATCTCTCCGATCTGAGGCATTTATCTGGGATTCGCTCTTTTACTTTAGGTTAAAGGGACATTTCAAAACATAACTAAGTGATAAATGTTAACATTTATGTCATAGGGCAGATACTGAGACTTTTTCTATTGGCTGGGGAAGTTGGCAGGATAAGGGGATGAGCATTTTGCACTGTGATAAGGAGAAATTTCTTCAGTCTGAGGATTGTAAATCTTTGGAATCCTTTCGGCTTCCGGATTTCTCATTGTTGAACACATTTAAGGCTGGGATAGATTTTTGGTCTCTCAGGGAATCAAAGGGTTTGGGGAACAAGTAGGAAAGTGGAGTTGAAGCCCAAGATCAGCCACGATCGTACTGAATGGCCGAGCAGGCTCAATGAACCACACAGTTTTCTCCTGCTCCCAGCTCGTGTACGAGAGTTTTCAATTCTCCCAAATGCCAAGCAGACACTCTCCTCCCAATGCTAGCCCACAGGGGATGTGCTGAGTTAGGTATCAAATGGTATGGGTTGTTTCGACCTTGAAGTACACTGCCTTGGTACCAGACAGGTGTCAGATCATGAGACCATTTTTTTTAAATACTTTTCCAATTCAATCAAATCAAATCCAATTCAGAGTCTCAACAAGTTGAGACATTTCCGATCCAGGCTGACAAGACAGGGTGAGCGACTAAACCACCCTGTCCTGGGCCTGATCTACATGAGTCAAGCTGATTGGAGAAGGGGGAGGTTCCTCCTCCAAGACTTGGGCTCATTTGCATCTTAGCCAAAAGGCCGAGATGCCGCTTTAAAAAATTGCTTCATATGAAACATATGAAGCCTCAGCGTAACCTAATGACCTCAACCAAGTGCAGCATCCTCTCCATGCTACACTTGATCTTAGCCAAAAGGCCGAGAAGCGATCATGAGACCATTTACTCAACATCAGCCACAGAAGAGCGTGCTGACCAAGTCCAAGCAATGTAGGGCATTCAATCCAGAATGACATGCTGACATGTGCCGGTGCTGGACATTGACAATCAGTGCCAGTCACTCCAATGAATTAGGAAGCCACAGTGCCAGCAGGATGCTCAGTGCCAGCCAGTTGGGAGTAACACAGCCCACTGACATCTGGTGGGGGGCACTGTGGCCTGGTCCAGCCAGCAGGTGCAGTAATATCCGCTGCCAACAAGTGGGGGGCGCTGTCGCTCCCACAGGGTTTCCAGCCTGTCCTGAAGGGGTTCTTGCCCCGGCTGATGACGTTGCGCACCCGGCGCCTCTCGAGCCGCGCGAGCTCACCGATCACCATGGTCTCGTCAGGGATCTCTTCGATGAAGCATTTCTTCTCCGTCTCCCCGATGTGGAAGTAGATTCCGCGCGACAGGCCGAGCTGGACGCCCAGCCACGCCACCCAGAAGGCAGCACCACACCAGCGCATCCCGACCGCCGCTCCAAGTGGCCGCCAGTGCGCCTGCGTCCCGGAACCAGGACACAAGCGCGCGTTTGCTTTGCGTCATCCAGCCACGGCAAGGAGAGCAGCACGCATGCGCATTTCGCAGTCAGTGTGCCGAGACTGCGCAAGCCGTCTCAGACCAAACGGCGCATGCGGGTTGCGAGTGCATACGGAGAAAATAGAAGCAGGAGGGTATTCAGCTCTTTGAACCTGCTCTGCTATTCATTATAATCGTGGCTAATGATCAAATTCAATATCCTGGTCCCACTTTCGCTCCCATATTCCTTGAGCCCCAAGAGCAATATCTAATTCTTGAAATCAATAGAACACAAAGAAAAATATTGGGACATTGACAATGTTTTTCTTCCAGTTTCCTCGAATAGCCTCCTTATCCATTAGTCACAACTCAGATAATATTACTCTGGAGGGCTCTTAAATTTTATTTCTTCAGATTCTGGCTAAAATACCTTGATTGCTATATAAAGACGTGTATTTCTACTGCTCCCTTCACAATTTTCACAGTAACTTAATTGTAGTCTTAATGTAAGCCTACTTCCGACACTAATAAATAATCTCATAACTTCGTAAAATGCTCAGCCATTGATGAAATACTTATGAAGTGTAGGCACAGCATGTGGGAAACATGGCAGCCAAATTACGCATAGCAAACTCCCACAAACAGCAGTGCAATAGTAATCAAAGTTTCAGTGACATTGGGGCATAAATAATGACAGTGGGACTGGGAATAACACACTTGCTGTTCTTCGAAATGTGCAGGGCAGACGTTTGAGTTCAATAAAAGCATCCACCTGGCAGAACAAACATTTGAGGATATTAAAAATGTTTATATCTCAGTGGAGCACTTTTTCAGTTTTGCACTGCAGCATCAGCATCATAAAATAGCAATATTGATAATGAGAAAAGTGATTGACAGAGTCAAAATTCATCCAATCCAATCAGGTGACACTGTGTGTGTTTCCCAATTGGCATCAGAAGAATTTTCAGTCTTTCGAGAAAAGTAACTTTCAGGCAGAGTGACCTTAATGTAATAGAATTATAGCCTGAGTTTGAAAGTGCTTAACTTAAGTCCAAAATGAAGTGTGCCTTGAATGAGATGTGATTGATGTAATATTAGTTCAAAGTTTATTTACTAGTGTCACAAGTGGGCTTACATTAACATTGTACTGAAGTTTCTGTGAAAATCCCCTAATAAGGAATAAAGTACAAAAAAAGTAATATTTGCAATTACCACCACAAAGCAGTAAGAAGGGGTTTTAGCATCTGCCTGTATGTAAACAAGTTCTTTCTCTGTCCACATATTTACACAAAGACTAGGAGACTGCAAATCAATTTTCTCTGTCAGTCCAAAGTATCTGCAGCAAATGGCAGCACTGAAGCTTCACACAACACTTCTCCAAAGTAGAACTCTCCTGTGTTTTATTGACACTTTGAAGAAAGGTATAAATGTAGAGTTAATTATCACGTGACAAAGCAGTCTGGCTGGAGTATTAAGCAGGCTTTACAGGAGATGTAACTTGGCTGTTTAGTACCCTGTGCAACTTCTGCAAATCCACCAGGGATTAATTTTGAGAGACACTAGTTACAGTGAAAGTTCTTATTTATTTGTTCAGGTGATGTGCACGTTGCTGACTGGGTCAGCATTTATTGCCCATCCTTGAAGGTAATTAAGAATCAACCACATTGCTGTGGATCTGGGGGTCACATGTAGGCCAGACCAGATAAGGACAACAGATTTCCTTCCCTAAAAGGCATTAGTGAACCAGATGGGATTTTATGACAATCAACATTGGTTTCATGATCATCTTTTAATTCCAGATTTTTTTCTATTGAATTCAAAGTTCACCATCTGCCATGGTGGGATTCGAACCTGGGTCCCCAGAACAGTGGATTTATTAGTAAGTAATACCAAAAAATGAAAGCCTCCCCCAATGCACAAAAATAAGTCACACATGTCAACAGGTTCGATTGCAATTTAACCTGAACACTACAATGAAAGAGTTAAGTTGCAGATCAGCTAGGATCTAACAGACTGCGATACAGGCTTGAGGGTCTGAAGGGCCTACTCCTGTTCCTGTGTAATCTCAATCTCTGTAATGGTCATCTGCCTTTTTAGGATTGATTTATATGATTTTGAATAAAGAGCAATGGATCATTTAGATCTTAATATAAGGTTACAAAATGTAAAGTTTCCAAATTTGCCGATGATACGAAGGTAGCTAGAAGGGCATGCTGTGACGAAGATATTGTGATTCTGGAGCGAGATATAGATAGATTGTGACTGGGCAAAAACCTGGCAAATGGAGTTTAAGGTCATGCACTTTGGTAGGAGGAATTAAAAACAAATTATCATAGAATCATAGAAACCCGACAGTGCAGAAGGAGGCCATTCGGCCCTTCGAGTCTGCACAGACCACAATCCCACCCAAGCCCTACCCCCACATATTTACCCGCTAATCCCTCTAACCTACGCATCTCAGGATTCTAAGGGGCAATTTTTAACCTGGCCAATCAACCTAACCCGCACATCTTTGGACTGTGGGAGTAAACCGGAGCACCCGGAGGAAACCCACACAGACACGAGGAGAATGTGCAAACTCCACACAGACAGTGACCCAAATGGAGTTATCCAAATTATCCAAATGGAGAGAGACTGCAGGTGAGTGAACTAAAGAGGGACCAAAGTATTCTACTGCATGAATCACAAAAAGCTGGCAAGCAGGTCCAACAAGTTAAGAAGTCAAATGACATTTTTTCCTTTATTGCAAAGTGGTTGGAGTTTAAAAATAGGGAGGTTTAATTGCAATTGTACAGGGTGTCCGTGAGGCCTCACTTGGAATTTGTGTAGGTTTGGTCCCCTGACTTTAAAAAGGATATAGTAACGTTGAAGGCAGTCCAAAGGAGATTCACCAGGCTAATTCCTGGGATAAGAGAGTTGTCCTATCAAGAAAGACTAAATAGTTTGGATCTGTATTCCTTGGCATTTAGATGAGGGGTGACCTTATTCAGACATATAGGATCCTGTTTGATAGGGTAGATGGTGAGATGTTTTCACTGATGGAAGAATTTCGAACTAGGGGAAATCGCTCCAAGATAAAGGGCCACTCATTTAAAACTGAGGTGAATAGAAATTTATTCTCTGAGAGTGGTGAATCTCAGAATTCTCTGCCCCAAAGGGTAGTGCAGGCTGAATGATTAGAAGTATTGGAGGTGGATAAATATTTGATAAATATTTGATCGGTCAAAGAATAGAGGGCTGTGGGGAAATGATACAGAAAAGTGGCTGAGGCTAGCATAGATCAGCCATGATCGTATTGAATGGCAGAGTAGGCTTGAAGGGCCTGGTGGCCTACTCCTGCTTCTATTGTGTTAAAAATTCAAATTATTCTCAGGTTTTAAAATATTTTTAATTGAAAAAAATCTCAAGGTTGAATTTCAAACCATTTCTTAAAAACATAATAAAATGTCAGAATTTCAGTAACAATCTGCCAAACATCAATACTTGTTACCTATTATCCAAGTTATTGTCTGACATACCGTAAACAGAAACTTAAGAAAGCTTTGTAACAACAATTGCAGTTCACACAAACATCAACACTTATGACACTCTGATTCTTCCAGGAAAAAAGGTTCTTTGGAATTTGCTTCCTGAGAAAGTGAGATATCGCCTGCTGGATTTTACAGGTTCAGTGCCTGTACATTACATATAAGTTGTTTCAAGAAGAACTCTCACTGAAGCTACTTTTCACAGGAAGCCACTCAATTTACTCATTTAACAACAAATGATTGTGCAGATTCATGCACAGCCTTCTGGCTTAAATCAGTCTTCAGAGGACGAACTAGAAGTTGGAATCAATACCTGGAGATTTCGTTGTTTGGTTACCATAATCAAAAATCACAAATCTTAAGCCAAACCCTTACCCCAAATCCTCAGCTCAAACCTTAAGGCCAAACCCTTCCTAGGTGACTTCGGATGTTGCAAGTTGAACCTACATTGATCTGTTCAATGATATCCGAGTCACACCTGAACTATTAGAAATATATAACTGCAGGTTTCTTGGGAACCGGAGAGGATGAATATACTCCCCTGACATCTATTACAATCACAACAACCCATACAGATTTGAGAATGGGTTTTTACACTTGAAGGAATTCTCACACTGCATTTCTATATCATTTCTCCAAACTTCACATTTCATCCTCCAACTTCCTCTATTTCCCCCTCCTGTCCTGAAGGTATTGCTGAATGCAGCAGATTTCCAGGCATGTGGTTGGGGACAGGGGGAGGAGGTATTTGTCAGGATAGGTCTTCATTTTAATGTAACAGTTTCATTTATTGTCTCAGGAGAAAAGTCCTAATTACTGGAAGAGAAAGAGTTCTTCAAGTTCCGGGGTTTGAAATAGTGTTTCAACTTGCAAATGACAGACAACTCCTGAGAAATACATATGGTTATGTCTGTTCAATATGGTATTAATACAGACTAAATTGCCCAATTATTAGATCCCTATCTTGATTGCATTTTTTCAGTAATCACTTTCTTGACATGTTTACTGTCATTATTATTATGGTAAGAAGTCTCACAACACCAGGTTAAAGTCCAACAGGTTTTTGGTGTTGTGAGACTTCCTACTGTGTTCACCCCAGTCCAACGCCGGCATCTCCACATCATTATTATTATGGCCATTATTTCCAATGTTCAGCCTCCTGGAACAACACTTTGGTCAGTCTGAATTACTCATTGTCAGGTGAATACACTTACAGACCATGAAAGATCACCGAGTCACAATGAGTTTATCGGCTGTAAACAAAGTTGAGGAACAATACTCTCACTGGATCAGAAACGTTCTCCAAGCTTACTGCAGGGAATGTTTCCCAAAACCGAGCGGACTGATTAATTAGCACTGTCAGGAAATTGCAATTTGTTCATTTCTCTTCCTCCTCCATGCTTGTATTGATTTCGTGACTGTGACAAGAACCCTAAATATTAAGTAGAGAGAAATTTTTGTCTCAGCAACTTTGAATTTGACATAAGAAAACAGTGAAAAATAAAAATGTTATAAATATTAAACAACCGGTCATCTCATGGAATGAAAGGCGCAAGTGACACTGTTCTCCCTGAGAAAGGGTGAAGGGAAGCTTGTGGAAAATACATTTATGGTGAACTCCACGGAGGACAAACTCGGGTGCTGTGAAAACTAAATTGAATGTGGGAGGTGAGACTAGAATTCACCCTTGTGTGTGTGAGGGAGGAGTGGGACTGGGCTAACACTAAACCCCTGTGGGGAAGGGTTCGAAGCAGGGCAGATGCAAACACTGGGCAAACAAGGCGGTGGCCTGGAGTGCCAAAATTTGTTGCGGGGGAGGCCAAATACTGAATGAACTATTCACGAAACTACATAAGCAATGGGAATATATGTATGTCAGTATATGTGGATTTATATCTATTGATATACATCCACATATACTGACATACATATAGATTTCCATGTTTTTAAATTGTAGTCTTGCCAAAATTTGGTATTATGTTCCTCACTCTGTTCATACAACAGTTTTACAAGTTTGTACATCTACATGACCATTCCAAAACTACAAACCAGCAAAGAATGTCAAAGAACAACATTCATTTTAGCCTGCCCTGTAATGATTGTGGCACAGTGGTTAGCACTGCTGCCTCTCAGCACCAGGGACCCAGGTTCGATTTCCGACTTGGGTCACTGTCTGTGGGGAGTCTGCATGTTCTTCCCTGTCTGCGTGGGTTTCCTCCGGGTACTCCGGTTTCCTCCCACAGTCCGAAGGACATGCTGGTTAGGTGCATTGACCATGCTAAATTCTCCTTCAGTGTACCCGAACAGGCGCCCAAGAATGGCGACTAGGGAATTTTCACAGCAACTTCACTGCAGTGTTAATGTACGCCTACTTGTAACAATAATAAATAAATAAAATGACTGTGTAAATTGCACATAAAATCATCCACTGACTATTGCAGGAACACATGTGCCGGAATTCTCCAACCTAGTCCGTGGCTGGCCTCTGGTCCTGCTACTGTGAATGGAGATTTGCCTGTGTGCCAAATTCTCTGTTCTCTCTGGCAGCAGTGGCGGGGGGATGCTACATCGGAGAATTGGGCTGTAGTATTTCATTCTATGAACCATATTACACATTATAACGTGCATTTCTATTGGAACATATATCATGAAGAATGTAGAACAATAATATTCTCTTCATTCATGTAAAGTAAATGTGCAATGTGCAATGAAAAATGTTTATTCACACCTTTGCAGAATTTTCAAAAAGTTCATTTTCGAAAGTTAATAAGGGTTTGCGGGGGTGGGTGGCGGTGAAATAGGAGTAGTAGGTAGGTCTGAGCATTTACTAACCTGATGATTCCCATTGTTTAGTTGGGTATGGTTCATTTGATTCTCCAGGAAAGATTCCATCAAACTGATATCTTGTGGGGTTTGTTCAACAGTCGACTCATGGGGCATCTGGAAAATAGATCAATGAAGCCATACCATGACCTGTCAAGATCTTGGAAAATTGGTATTACTGCACACGTACAGAAGATTCTTCATGTCCATTCAATATAATATTCAAGCTTTGTTTAATAAACTTAATCATACAATCTTGAAGATATCAATTCCTAATTTATGGCTGAGATGGTTTGGCCCAAGGGTAGGGAGGAGATAAATGAAGCATTCAAAGTATGTGAGGGAATGAGAGAGATGCTGCAATGTTTTTATCAAAATGCAAGCAGCTGTGCCTCAAGGAAAATAGGAGGAATGAGAAAAGAGTGGTGTTTTACCAATGAGATTGAAAGGAGTTTATACATGGAAAGGGCAGTGGGAACACCATCACCTGGAGGTTCCCCTCCAAGCCACACACATCCTGACTTGGAAATATTTTGCCATGCCTTCACTTGTCGCTGGGTCAAAATCCTGGAACTCTCTCCTTAACAGACTGTGGGTGTAACAACACCGCATGGACTTCAGCAGTTCAGGAAGCTGCTAACCACCACTTTCTCAAGGGCAATGAGGGATGGGCAATAAATGCTGGCCAAGCCAGCAATGCCCACATCCCATGAATGAATTTTTTAAAAATTACTAAGATCGTCAGCATGACACACAAGTCTGCAAAATCCCAAGGGATAGTTGGAAGAGGACATTTCATTCTTTTTAAATAATTCAAGATTTTTAATTCATAAAATGGATGAGGAACAGTGAATATCGAATCCTGAATGATATCTGACTGTTGTACAGGAATAAGAAACAGAATAATTCTCAGAGTAACATGATAGTGGAGAGTCTACTCTGACAACACAGTTAATGAATGATTCTCTGCTCAAGTTAAGAGCAAGAGAAGTAACCACTATTTTTAACAGATACATTCACCTAATAACTGAAAGCCTTACACCATTGACAGAAACTATTTGGAAGTAGGTTGTACCTACTCTGAGCCCAGTGGCAGCAGCAATTACTGGTATTCTTCAGCCTGCTACCTCTAAAAAGAGTGAGATGTATTAGAACAAAGAACAAAGAGCAAAGAAAATTACTGCACAGGATCAGGCCCTTCGGCCCTCCAAGCCTGCACCGACCATGCTGCCTGACTGAACTAAAACCCCCTACCCTTCCGGGGACCATAGCCCTCTATCCCTATCCTTTTCATGTATTTGTCCAGACGCCCCTTAAAACTCACTATCATATCTGCTTCCACTCCGCGGCAGCGTGTTCCAGACACCCACTACCCTCTGTGTAAAAAACTTGCCTCGTACATCTCCTTTAAACCTTGCCCCTCGCACCTTAAACCTGTGCCACCTAGTAATTGACTCTTCCACCCTGGGAAAAAGCTTCTGACTATCCACTCTGTCCATGCCTCTCATAATCTTGTAGACTTCTATCAGGTCGCCCCTCAACCTCCATTGTTCCAGTGAGAACAAATCGAGTTTCTCCAACCTCTTGTCATAGTTAATGCCCTCCATATCAGACAACATCCTGGTAAATCTTTTCTGTACCCCCACCAAAGTCTCCACATCCTTCTGGTAATGTGGCGACCAGAATTGAACACTATTCCAAGTGCGGCCTAACTAAGCTTCTATAAAGCTGCAACAAAACTTGCCAATTTTTAAACTCAATGCCCCGGCCAATGAAGGCAAGCATGCCGTATGCCTTCTTGACTACCTTCTCCATCTGCGTTGCCACTTTCAGTGACCTTTGTACCTGCACATTTGTACCTTTGTACCTGCAATTGCTTCACACAAAAGGTGGTGAGTGTCTAGAACAAGCTACCAGAGGTAGTAGTAGAGGCAGGTACAATTTTGTCTTTTAAAAAGATTTAGACAGTTACATGGGTAAGATGAGTATAAAGGGATATGGGCCAAATGTGGGCAATTGGGATTAGCTTAATGGTAAAAACTGGGCGGCATGAATAAGTTGGGCCGAAGGGCCTGTTTCCATGCTGTAAACTTCTATGACTCTACACCCAGATCCCTCTGTCTATCAATACTCTTCAGGGTTCTGCCATTTACTGTACATTTCCTATCTGTATTAGACCTTCCAAAGTGCATAACCTCACATTTGTCCGGATTAAACTCCATTTGCCATCTCTCCGCCCAAGCATCCAACCTAGCTATATCTTGCTGTATATATTAAGTTGTTTTTGTGTACACCCGAGCTATGACTGTACCCAGATCCCTCTGCCTATCAATACTCTTAAGGGTGCTGCCATTTACTGTATATTTCCCATCTTTATTAGACCTTCCAAAATGCATTACCTCACATTGGTCCGGATTAAACTCCACCTGCCATCTCTCCACCCAATCGATCTATATCCTGCTGTATCCTCTTATGGTCCGCAAATCCACCAACCTTTGTGTCGTCCACAAATTTACTAATCAAACCAGTTACATTTTCCTCCAAATCATTTATATATATATATATTACAAACAGGAAAGGTCCCAGCACTGATCCCTGAGGAATGCCACTTGTCACAGCCCTCCATTCAGAAACGCACCCTTCCACTGCTATGTCTTCTATGACTGAGCCAGTTCTGTATCCACCCTGCCAGCTCACCTCTGATCCCATGTGACTTCACCTTCTGCATCAGTCTGTCATGAGGGACCTTGTCAAAGGCTTTACACTGTTTCACACGCTGAGATGTCTTTCTGAAGGCCATGTGGACAACATCTACTGCCCTACTGCCCTACCCTCATCAATCATCTTCGTCACTTCCTTGAAAAACTCGATCAAGTTAGTGAGATACGACCTCCTCTTCACAAAACCATGTTGCCTCTCGCTAATGCATCCACTTATTTCCAAGTGGGAGTAAATCCTGTCTCAAAGAATCCTCTCCAATAATTTCCCTACCACTGATGTAAGGCTCACCGGCCTGGAATTACCTGGATTATTCTTGCTATCCTTCTTAAACAAAGGAACAACATTGGCTATTCTCCAATCCTCTGGGACCTCATCTGAAGAAGGGGCTTGGGGCTCCGAAAGCTTGTGTGGCTTTTGCTACCAAATAAACCTGTTGGACCTTAACCTGGTGTTGTTAAACTTCTTACTGTGTTGACCTCCCCTGTAACCAGTGGGGATACAAAGATTTCTCTCAAGGCCCCAGCAATTTCCTCCCTTGCCTCTCTCAGTATTCTGGGGTATATCCCATCAGGCCCTGGGGACTTGTCTATCTTAATGTTTCTTAAGAACCCCAATACCTCCTCCTTTTTGATCTCAACATGACTCAAACTATCTATACACCTTTTCCCAGATTATTACACACCCTTTCCCAGATTAATGTGCAATAAGTGGAATTGTAACCCCCACAGGACAGGCTGAGTGTTCTGGGCAGGGGTGGAGATGAAATTTAAATTTTGAAACCCAACTCTAACCTACCACAAACATACCTACCGCCACGTCACGCAGAGCATGTTTGAGGATAGGCAAGTATTCTGCTCCAGAAAGACATCTCAGCGTGTGAAACGGTTTAATGAGGCCACATGTCCCAGAATTTAGCAGTCTTTTAGATGTAACAGTGGTGTGCTGGATTTCCCAAGTTTCAGGAACTGAAGGCCATGAGAGTGCCTGAATTCAGTTGTTCAATGCTTCTTGCAGCAAAAAGGGACAAAAGGATTAGGAATGGTTTCCCCCCACAACCATGAGCCCCGGTCCTCCAAGCTAACCCTCCTGCAACTGAACTCTCTCTCCCTATGATGCACCAAACCGGTCTCCCTCACAATACAACAGTATCCCTCATGTGATCAAATACAGACACCAACTCCCAGATCTCCAGGCTAGCTTACGATCTGATGAATTCCCCCCCCCCCCACACCAATCTTGATCTCCTCCCTCTTCTCTGATCCCCTAGCTGCAGCCTTTCAGCACAGGCTTTCCCAATCACAATGTGGCTGGCTCCCATCAGTTTAAAGAAATTCAAACAAGATCATGCATCACCCCATACAATTCACATACTCAGGTTTCCTCTCACAGTCCAAAGACGTGCAGGTTAGGTGGATTGGCCATGCTAAATTGCCAATTAGTGTCGGAGGATTAGCAGGGTAAATATGCGGGGTTACGGGAATAGGGTCCGGGTGGGATTGTCGTCAGTGCAGACCCGATGGGCCGAATGGCCACCTTCTGCACTGTAGGGATTCTGTGATTCCATGTGATTCTATGCTCTGCAAATCCATCGCTGCCTACACATAAATATCAGGGTCAATGAGACTGCAGCCTTTCAGTGGTCAAGCACCATTCACAAAGGTAATCTCAGCATTCCAGACAAAGAATCACTCTTTTTGAAAGAGTACATAGGATTATGTAAAATATGTAGCACTGATTCAGGTCATTCCGGTGTTTATGCTCCATTCAAGCCTGCTCTCCTCTTGTCTCAACTGCCTTTCTAGCTCCCTATTCCCTTCCACTTCACGTGCATGTCTAGTTTGCCCTTAAATGCATCTGTACTATTTGCTTCAACCACTCCCTGTGGTTGCGAGTTCCACATTCTCACTACCATTTGGAGAAATAATTCCCCATTGGATTTCCTGGTGACTATCTTCTAATAAATAAGATGGAAGCAGGGAGGTTGTTTCCACTGGCAGATGAAACTAGAACTAGGGGGCATGGCCTCACAATAAGGGGGAGCAGATTTAGGACTGAGTTGAGGAGGAACTTCTTCACCCAAAGGGTTGTGAATCTGTGGAATTTCCTGCCTAGTGAAGCAGTTGAAGCTACCTCACTGAATGTCTTTAAGGCAAGGATAGATAAATTTCTGAACAGTAAAGGAATTAAGGGTTATGGTCAATGGACTCAATGAGTGGAGTTCAGTCCACAAAAAGATCAGTCATGATCTTACTAAATGGCAGAGCAGGCTCGAGGGGCCAGATGGCGTACTCCTGCTTCTAGTTCTTATGTTCTTATTATGTTCTTATTTATGGCCTTAGTTCTTCACCACACGAGGAAACATTCATTCTGTGTAGAGGTGCTTACAACCACTGTCAGATATGGTTCTGCTCCACTAAATGTTTCTATAACCTCAAGTACCCAAGAGTTCATTATTTAGCATATCTGGTGAGATGATAGCAGACTTACCAGTATTGGAGGTGCTCGGAATTGGTAGCTGAAAGGATAATACAGAAGATTTATACAAGAGGCAGCATACAGGTCAGCATAGCGCATCAGCTGACTGGCAAACAGCGTCTGCCTGGAGCCACATCTTAATAAACTTCCCATCTTTCCGTAGCACATGTCCATCTCATGGGTCACCGCCTAGAAGCATGTGGAAAATGTAAAGACTGAATTTCAAGTATAAAAAGGCACCCCATCTCCCTTCAGAACATTGCCTCCAAAACACAACCCAACCTCTCACAAGATAAGCTTGTGACAAAAAGTTTGTGTGAGAAGAGCTCCATTGATCTTCCTCTCCCAGAATACCAGCTTTACCATTCTGATTACAAGATCATGTTGCTTCTTCAAAGGACTCCATAGTCACCCATTTTTTTCTGACAACCCTTTTCAGATATTTCTCACCTTCAGTGTTAAACAAGGCTTCCACGCACCTGATCTAAACTTAATTTCAAAACCCTGAACCTGCGCCCTCCTTTGCACTGGCTTGGTGTTTTTGAAAATCTTGTTCTGAGTTTACTTTCTTCAGCACATTCATTCCTGTATACATCTCTGTAAAATCTTCACTGAGATATCTAGTTTTGATTACAAAGGCCATTAGTTTTGATTACAAAGGCCATAAATCAAGTTGCTCCTTATGGCTTTTCCCACAAACTCATAAGATTAGCACCGTACGCCTCACAGGCCTGGATGAGCCCAATTAGATCACTGGTGATGTATGTGGTATTCATTAAGACTGGAACAAAGTACGACTTCTGGGAATCTTGACACAATTGACTGGTAACCTCCAGCTGACACTGTGTAGCCCTGGTGTCAGTTTACATTGCTAGCTGTCTTTCAATTAATACTAGGCACACCCAGGAATGGTAGTTAGTTAAAATAAACAATACTAAAATCGAAACTGCAACCCAGCTCCAACATGCCGACGTTTCAGGTTTAACAGAATCATGTTTGGAAATCTGTGAGCAACCTCAATGAGCGGAGGCGGATAGGTACTTATTACAGAAATAAATTATGTTCAGAGATGTTAATTGTGTCTTTTTAGGTTGAATTTCATTAACTAAATGTCTCCAGCACAGGTCTCTGAAGGAGAATCACGCATTTCAGCCAATCCCTTATCTGCAGCTTGAATACTTGAACAGCTGTTATGTCCCAGGTTTCTACCATTCGATAACCAATGCGAACTGCACAGCTTACCTTTATTTGTTTCCGAATTGAGGAAATATCAGGGTATTCATTGCTGCTGCTGTCCAAATGCCTAAAACAACAGAATAAGTTAGGGCCATCTCAACAATAGCCTAATTTTATCTACATTACAGCTGCTCAGGATGTCAGACAAAAACTTTGTTCACAAGCTAATGCACATAGACACACTTCGATAACTGCATCTTCAGTATCACTGACACAAGTAAAAACCCTTTGGTTTTTAGATACTTTTTTCGATAGCATTTCTGATGAACATGTTAGCAGGTGAGAAGTCACCAGCATTTCAAAAGGTGTTTCACAGGATATGAATCCCAATAACGAAATTAGCAGTTGTAGACAGACCAAAAAGAAATACATCATCTTGCTCTTAGGGGTAGACGTTGGTACCATTTCGGCAAGGCATACATATGTTAATGTCAGAATGAACAGAAGCCCAGGTAACAGACAACCAAATCTATAAACAGTATCTTCAAAGGAACACAATGATATAACTGGCAATTTTTCTGTGGAAGCAGGAGGCAGCATTCATCTATCAGCCTGAGGTGCAGAGTCCAGCTAGCTGCCGTAAGCTGGTGCTGGCTAGCAAGAGTGCAGAGTACTTTTGTGGAGGCAGTTAAAACCCATATCTTCGCTGAACCAAGAAGAGATATTCCCCAGAATAACTACTCATCGTATACAGTGTGGTAACTATAAACTGGCCGTTACTTATAGATCTGTTAGATTGGATGTTGTTTGGGGAGAGGGATGTCCTAAAAGAGTTCAGGTCTTGTAAACATATTTTGGATCAGAAGGGTAATTCCTACTTAAACTGGATGGATGTATTTCGTAGTCTTGTACATAACTGTCTTAGATTATTGTAGTCCTATTCATGTATGTGTGTCTTTTCTTTATTGCAATAAATAGTTTTTAATCAGTGTTATACTATGGCTGACACAAAAACAGAAAATGCTGGAAAATCTCAGTAGGTCTGACAGCATCTGTGGGGAGAGAATAGAGCCAACGTTTTGAGTCTATATGACCCTTTGTCAGAGCAGCTCTGACGAAGGGTCATCTAGACTCCAAACGTTGGCTCTATTCTCTCCCCACAGATGCTGTCAGACCTGCTGAGATTTTCCAGCATTTTCTGTTTTTGTTTCAGATTCCAACATCCGCAGTATTTTGCTTTTATTTCATTATACTATGGCTGGGCTGGTAACTGTTCTCACTGGGTATCACACATGGCCCCTTACACTGTTCCTGTGGAGAAAACCACGCATCACCATGAGCCAGTGCTTCCATGTTGGGACACGCTCGCAGTTAACATGAGTTGGGTTTGTGAAATATTCTTAAAGCTTAAAAGCTGGTAACCACTTTTAGACCTGAGTCAGGGCTGCTCCGAGCCAGACCATTCCATGCCAGATTTCTGTGAGCCGATTTGCCTCTAATTTGATCAGTTCTTTTTAATTGCAAATACCTATCCTGCCAATGGGGATTCAGTTTGCTGATCTGCAATCTTGGTGCTTCCTGAAAACAGTTCCGAGATCTCAAATTCAAAAATTCATTGCTCACTTACTTGTAAAGGTCAGCTACAAATATATCCAGGTTACGAAGTTCTTCAAAAAGAGCTGTGAGAAAGGACAGGAAAGGCTGAGACACTGCTTAATATCATACCTAGCTACGTTGTTCAAAAGCACACAACAAATTACATTTATATATTGTCTCAACTCCAGAAAATCATCTGTAGATTGTTATAGAAATGGAATGAGACAAAAAATAGGTGCCAAGCCAAAGAAGGAGATATTAAGATTGCTAACTAAGGACTTGGTCATTGGGGTGGTTTTAAGGTCTAAAAGGAAGAGAGAAAGGTGAAGATGTAGAAGTGTTCAACAAGGGCATTGAGCCAAGTTGGTTGAAAGCACAGCTAACAATTGTGGGGCAAAAAAGAATTGGAGATGCATAAAAGGATCAAATGGTATGGAGATAGACAGGGGGAGGGTTCAGGGTTGGAGGAAGCTCACAAGATAAGCATGGGACAAAGCCATGAAGAGATTTAAACACACAGATAAGAATTTTCAATTGGAGTCATTTGGGGACAGGGATCCAATATAAGATTACAGGGATGGTCAGGGAGGGAGATTTGGTGTGGGAGAGGATAGGAGGAGCAGAAATTAGGATGAGCTAAAATTTTTGGAAACTGGAGAACGGGAGGGCATGAAATTATTGAGACTGGAGTTAACAAATGCATGAAGATGTTTCATCAGGAACGATAGAGTTGGGAGTTATTGATGTACATGTGGAGACTGACCTCATGTCTTCAGATGAGGTCAGGAGGGCATAACGTGTCAATCAGGAAAAGAAGGGAGCCAATGGCAGATTAAAGGACCCCAGAACACAAAATGCTCTCGCTACAGTCAGATAGGTAAGAGCGGAACCAAGTATGGGCAGTATCACTGAGCTGAACAACATAGGCAAGGCATTGGAGGAACATAGGGTGGTCAACTGTATAAAAGTTGCAGAGAGGTCATGGGGAATAAGGAGGGCGAATGCACCATTGCTACCCACAGAGAATGTCATTTCTAACTTTGCTGAGTTATTTAATGCGAGGGAAGAAAAATTTTATTGTGATGATTCAGTCACAGAGCGAAAGATGAGTATAGATTTGGGAAGTGATCACAACTTTGGAGGAGCCATATTTTGTGATGGAAAGCTGGACCACTTGTGTGTTGGAAGTCCTCATACACTCAATTCTGTACTTCTGATTTGAGGGTGTGAAGATAAAAGGGCCACAATATGGGTACATGTCCAGTGGAAATTGAATTTCAGCTGAAAATCACTCATATGACAACAAATGGACTGTCTGCTCTGCACTAAATTCAGAAGTCAGTATCTTTTTACAAAACTAGAACGGTTGAAAGTTGGATGGAGCTCTGATCCCACTTTGATTGGACTTACCACTCTTCTCTGTCCAAACCCGTAGCTCATGTGCCAGTTCAGGTACAACCAGGAATGTCCTCCAGCCCTGTCGCTTCTTGGATTTAAGGATATCTCCAAAGATATGATCTCCAATGTACAGAATCTCTTTACCCTTCACTCGCAGCAGATCACAGATCATATCCGAAGACCCTAGGGCAACATTAGCAGGTGTATCTTTAATCAACTCATTGTGTCCAAGACTCAGTAAATCACCAAGTCTATACGTTAAACAACAATCCAGAAATTGCACTGGCATTACAACACATAAACAGGCCATTTGGCCCAATCTATCCACGTCAGTGCTGATCCTTTAAATAAGTACTCAGCCTAATCTCATCGTCTCCTCTCTTCTCAAATTCCCTTATTCCCTTTACTTAAACAACTATAGCTATCCTATTCTTCAATGTTCATTTGGTTTCTGTTTCAATCACTAAGTGTCGTGATGCATTGCACAGTTTCACAACCTTCTATGTAAAATATTCTTCCTCCTCTGTAATAAATTTCTTGCAACTAATCTTAAATCCTTGGTCCTAGTTGAGCAGTCACCTCTCCTCTTTGGGTTGGACCTCTTTAAAAAATAGAGACCGATGATTGAATTGAACTGTCAAGATTGTGAAGAGCTCAAATCATGAGGGCATAAGTTCACTCTAGAATTTTTCAGATGACTCGATTTCCCACTCTGCCACCAAATGGTTGGTGGGAAAAGTATCCTTGTCCCTCAACTATTTAACATTCTGTGGAGTATTAATTGGAGGCAGTTTGTCGGCCCCTATTTGAGGAAGAACTCTCATCTCAGAGAATCGGGGGGTTTTGTCCCAGCCAGAGTAATGGGCACTGCTGGAACTATACCAATTTACACCAATTTCCCGTGTGCCAGGATCCTGGGATAATTAGGTCTGGAGTCTCTCGTGGACCAGGAAAGGAGGATCGGGGAAGATGGGGTTGAGGGGACTGGGGGAACCAAAGGCAGAGGAGACACCTGGATGGAAACAGACCTTAGGGAAAGTGGGGGACCCAATCAAGAGGGCCCAGAGGGATGCCCCCACCGTCCCTGGATCCCTACTCACCCAAGGTCTGAATAGGCTAAACGGTCAGGCTTTCACCACCCCACACATTCTTCACCTCCTCCCGGCAGTCTAAAGATTGCGGGCAGATGGGAAGCGGCCCTTAAGAAAATGATTACCCTTTATTATTAATTTATTGCCTGTGGAGTGATTTGGATCCTGAAGATGTGAAAAATATTATAAGCAAACAATGCATTCCTGATACAATTTACGGTGACTCATGCTGGCTATAAGGAACACTGAGTACCTGATCTCTATGTAGCAGAAAACCTGATTGCCAATTGCCGAAGAACAACTAGTTACATCCTCTTCGAAGGAAGGATGTTGGGGGAAGGACAACAGGTGAACTATCTTTGAATTCTAGGTGGTTCCACGGTGATGGCAGGCTCGTATTCTGATCCCTGGACCAAGAGGATCTTCTGTACTCCAGGGCTGAAGACTGACCAGGCAGTAAAACAGTCTGGACCTTTCACCACGAATTGGCATTCTTCCCATCGGCTGCAGATAACTTTCCCAGCCGACAACTGGAAGCTTTCCAGTGCTCTGTTCTTTAAATTTCAGCAGTATTCCTGCACACACTTGTTAGCTCTGCCGAGGCTTTTGTAACTTGGTAAATGGAGTGCACCCAAATGAAGAATGGATGTGAACTTTGTATCAAGCAAACAAAAATTATCCCTATGGATATTTCAGTAGCTTGTTTAAAATATCTTAACAGGGTTATCAGGTGTATCAGATGTTGTACAGGTTCAAGGTGTTTCTTTTAGGGAGGAAATATATCTAAGCCAATGTTTGCACATGCATTGGGAGGGGCCTCAGTCTAATGTGGCATTGAAACAACAGTTAGTATGTGAAGTTAGTTCTTCAGTTCAGTGACATGACTGGAGGCCAGCAGGAGTTATTCAAATATTTGAAGTACATTTTTGTAATAATTCATTGCAACATTCTGCAGAGTGTTGACTTTTTTGCCCTCATGTGCAAGGCATTCATGATGCTGCTGAGAGAACATATGCAATTGTTTAAGAGGCAACCTGACAGCCAAGGGGACTCACCTCCAGAATAAACAATACCATGTTGCAAAGGACCTGTGTAGGTGCCAATTCGAAGTTTCCCAGATTCCTGCAATTTAATGCGAATATATAAATATTCTGCAATGCTCAGCTGAAAACACAAAGAAGATTTTGAAATATGACAGTTCATGTGTAAATGTATGTAATTTATTTTGCCTTGTTTGTAATTTCTGGCGTCAGGACAGAATATTGCACTCAGCTCAAGAACCTTCAGCAGAACGTATTTATTGGCAGAAGCTAACCCATACGGTACACATAATAGCCAGATTTCACCAAAAAATACAAATGTCAAAGACAAAATACTGCTGCTGCTAGGGAAATGAACTAATTGCATTGCTCAACATGCATTCAATGGGCTAAATGGCCTTCTTTGTCATTTATGACTCCCAAACTCGACTTCTGAATTGAGCAGAAATCTGTTCTGAAGTCTCAGACAATCTGCAAGAAGAAACTGTCCTGAGTCAGTGGGAAGGAAACAGAGCTTTTCTAATGCTTACTTCTGCCACTGAAGCAAATCTCAATTACTCACAGTGTCAACCTGTCTGAGTACGGTTCCTTCGCCAAAGAAAAGTGGTTTTCTTGTGTCTACCACAATCAGGTCAAAGTAGGAATGCCAGGAGCACTGCTGACAAAGAAAACAAGAGAGCATCAGATTTCAGAACTCGCTGACCTTCATTGGCTCCCAGTCTGGCAGTGCTTCAATGCTACAATTCTCCACCTTGTTTTCAAATCTCCTCACAGCTTTGCCCTCCCTGTTTCTGTAACCTCCTCCAGCGCTACAACACTTTTTCAGATCTCAGCGCTCCTCCAATTCTGGCCTCTTGAGCATCCCAGATTTTCAAAGGTTTCTAACTGGCTCAAAGGTACAATATACAAACTCAGAGTTTTCATTATTTACACATCGAGGACCCAGGTAACCAGGAACATATAAAAAGTTACTTTAAATGTATTCCAAGAGCGAAGATCTCAAATCCTGAAGATAGCATCTTGTTTTTCTATTGACTTTGATTGAATTGAAACTTAGAGGGCATGATACAAGGCAGATGTGGAGGAATGTAATGTTTTCACTGCTTTCCAACTCTCTGCTCAGCCGAGATGTTAAAGTAGAGAAATGAAAATTGAAACACAGTGAAATTATAAAGGGGTGCTGTGGGGGGTGTAATTTCAGTCGAAGAGTTCCCACAGATCAACATTACTCATTAAACCTGGGAAATTTCTGACAGGGAACAGGAAGTCAAAGAGAGAGAGAGAGAGAGAGAGAGACTCATAGCTCTTTGCATTGACATCCAGCTCACATAGCCACATCAGGCCCACACATGTCCTCACACCTACAGTTAAAAGCATGAGCTGAAAATACTCAGGAGCCAACGAAGCAGAAAGGAAGAAGAAACGAAGTGAACAGAAAGCAAAAAGAAAAAGTTAGATGAGCAATTGGTCAAAATCGACCTTCTAAGGAATGGACTGGGAACCGACACGGAGCATCAGGCTGAAGCAGAGCATCGGAAGCAGAGACTATAAAATTGCACTACCGCTGTTCATAAATCCAGATTTGGCATGAAAAAAAACACTCAGCACTCAACCTTTTCAGCCAATTTGTCATCTTTCACATAAGTAAGCGTGTTAAAACATGAGGTGGTTAAAAACTCGGGACCGAGATGACTGCACGTTGCTGATTTAATATTGCTCTAAATGGCTGTGTTCTCTAGATGATCTGTCAAAGCCCTTTGGTTTTGCGCATAAGTCTGACCTGTGACTGCACTTGTGGACCAAATATACATGGGATTATTCATCCCTTAATTGCTCTTCTGCTGGAACTCAAACTAAGATCAGTAAATAGTAAGAGTTCACGGAAAGGCATGATTTGTCCGACATCATTTTTTTCCACCTCCATTTCACACAGCCCCTATACCATTTTAGTTTTTGTTGAAAATAGATAGTTTCCTTGTCTGATTGTTACAACTGTGAGGATCTTTTTCAGGTATGCTCATTGTTAACCATCTGTATTAACCACCACTATATTCTGTGAGTAGGCCATACTCTTGACCCTTGCATGCAGCTCAGTCTGTGCAGCTTATGCTGCAGTAGTTTGGAACCTTACCTTTGGCCCACATGGGAAGTCAAGCAGGTATTTCATTATTGCCTGCAAAAGAAAGGAAATGAAAGTGAGCAAAGGCACATCACATGTCTGAGCGCCAGGCTATGCAGGTTTCCTGTCAATCACAGATAGACCATCATCAACCGTTTAAATTAAAACCGTTTAATTTTCTTCCCTCTACTCTCAAGGCATCAACTCTTGCTCTGTGCTTCCCACAGGTGTGGAGATGCCGGCGTTGGACTGGGGTAAACACAGTAAGAAGTTTAACAACACCAGGTTAAAGTCCAACAGGTTTATTTGGTAGCAAAAGCCACACAAGCTTTCGGAGCTCCAAGCCCCTTCTTCAGGTGAGTGGGAATTCTGTTCACAAACAGAGCATATAAAGACACAAACTCAATTTACATGAATAATGGTTGGAATGCGAATACTTACAACTAATCAAGTCTTTAAGAAACAAAACAACGTGAGTGGAGAGAGCATCAAGACAGGCTAAAAAGATGTGTATTGTCTCCAGACAAGACAGCCAGTGAAACTCTGTGGGGGTTACAAATAGTGTGACATGAACCCAATATCCCGGTTGAGGCCGTCCTCGTGTGTGCGGAACTTGGCTATCATTTGCTGATAGCCAAGTTCCGCACACACGAGGACGGCCTCAACCGGGATATTGGGTTCATGTCACACTATTTGTAACCCCCACAGAGTTTCACTGGCTGTCTTGTCTGGAGACAATACACATCTTTTTAGCCTGTCTTGATGCTCTCTCCCCTCACGTTGTTTTGTTTCTTAAAGACTTGATTAGTTGTAAGTATTCGCATTCCAACCATTATTCATGTAAATTGAGTTTGTGTCTTTATATGCTCTGTTTGTGAACAGAATTCCCACTCACCTGAAGAAGGGGCTTGGAGCTCCGAAAGCTTGTGTGGCTTTTGCTACCAAATAAACCTGTTGGACTTTAACCTGGTGTTGTTAAACTTCTTACTGTGCTTCCCACAGGTACCAGTGCCCAGTTCCCAGTCAGCTCCTGATGGAGTTGTCACAAATTGGAAAGCTTATAAAATCATTTTCGCTTGCAACAAGTTTAAACCATTTTCTGTCAGCATAACTTGTCTGCTACAATCAATAATCTGCACTGTTAAAATACTTTACCCCTCAGAGATAATTGATGCAAAAATGGAGACCTAGTTGCGGTCAGGAAGGACGAAAGAAAGAGCTTGCCGCAGGTTCTGCTGAATTTAAGGCAGGATTAGATCACAATATTTTGTCTCCATTTCCTAGCTGCACACAGCTAGATTAGGTAATCAGGCGGATTGGGCCTTGGGCACCAGAACCACCAGGGAACAGAAAGGTGAAGATCGTGGCTCGGGGAGGCAGAGATTCAGGTTGTCTGATCACAGTGGGAGGGGACAGGAGCAGGTAAGCTGGATCCAGTCCCAAACAGGAAAGACACTTAGCTGCTGCATTCTACAATTCTTGTTCTTTAGCTGTTGGCTTTCCCAAGGCCTGGGAAACTTGGCTGCCGGTAGAAACTTGGCTGGCCAGAGTTAAATTTAAAATGCAGACTAAGTGTAAGGCATTATAATTATAATATGTAAATGACAGAGTTAACAGCCGGGAATTTGTGGGGGCAGAGACAGCTCGCTCGATGTAAGGCAGAGGTATAAGGAAGGAATTTCAGAGCTTAGGATATTGACAGCTCGAAGTATTGCTGGCAATGTGAAATGATCAAATCTGGAATGCTCAAAAGGGCTAAAACGAGAGGAAATATCTCGGAATGGGGTGTGGAGTTCAAGGAGATTTCACATATGGAAAGGGGCAAGGCTAAGGAGGGATTTAAAGTAAGGATGAGAATTTCAAAATAAAGGCATTGTTTTTCTAGAAGATAGAGGACGGGTATGGTGGCATTGGAGGCAGTTGAGAGGAGGTTCACTGGATTGATTCCAGTGTTGAAAGGGTTGACGTACGAGGACGGATTAAACAGTTTGGACTTATCCTCATTGGAGTTTCGAAGGATGAGAGGGGATTTGATCGAGGTATATAAAATTCTAAAAGGGATTGATAAAGTAAATGTAGAGCAAATATTTCTTCTTATGGGCAATCTAGAACAAAAGGTCACAGGTATAGGTAGATTTTTGATTTGATTTATTATTGTCATGTTATTAGTGTACAGTGAAAAGCATTGTTTCTTGCACGCTATACAGACAAAGCATACGGTTCATAGATAAGGAAAGGAGAGAGTGCAGAATGTAGTGATAGCTAGAGAAAGATCAGCTTAATGTGAGATAGGTTCATTCAAAGTCTGATGGCAGCAGGGAGTTGGTACGTGTCCTCAGACCTTTGTATCTTTTTCCCGACAGAAGAAGGTGGAATGGGGTATGTCCGGGGTGCGTAGGGTCCTTAATTATGCTGGCTGTTTTTCCGAGGCAGCAACAAGTGTAGACAGCTTAAAACTGAGATGAGGAGGAACTACTTCTTGCAGAGGGTGATGAATTTGTGGAACTCGCTGCCCCATAGTGCAGTGGACTCTGAATCATTAAATGATTTCAAGAAGGAGACAGATATATTTCTAATTTAAAAAAAGGGTTAAAGGGATATGGAGGACTGGTAGGGAGGTGGATTAAGACCAGGAAGAGATCGGCCATGCTTTGATTGAATGGCGGAGCAGGCTCGAAGGGCTGAATTTGTGTACTTCTGCTCCTAAGTCCTATGTTCAAGACAATGTAAGTTATTGAACAAAGGAATGATGGGTGAATGGTCTGAGTTAGAACAGAGATAGTAGAATTTTGCAGCTGGGTCTGATTAGCATTCATGTGGAAACTATTGCAATTTGTTCGATGATCTTACTGACCAACAGCACATAGATGAGAAATATGAAGGAGCCACGGATAGATCCTTGGGACACACTGGACGGTCACAGGTGGTTGAGAGATATCAAATGTGATAAAAGCAAAATACTGTAGATACTGGAATCTGAAACAATAACAGAAAATGCTGGAAAATCTCAGCAGGTCTGACAGCATCTGTGGAGAGAGAAAATAGAGCCAACGTTTTGAGGCTGGGTCCTCTTCGTTAGAGCTGATGTAGGGTCATCCAGACTCGAAACATTCGCTCTATTCTCTCTCTCTAGGAATGCTATCAGACCTGCTGAGATTTTACAGCATTTTCTGTTTTTGATATCAAATGTGAGTCTTTTTCCGAAGGTTTGAACTCACACAGTGGTGGCTGTATGGAGGACTAAGAGTAAGGATTTTGGGTCCATATCTCACGACCATGTTATTTCACAGCTGCTGTCTAGCTTGATCTTTCTCGTGCCAGGGCCAATACAGCATGCATATCGCTCCAAACTAAAAGAATAAAGCAGGTGCTGTGTGAAATCAACCAAAGAATCCAATGGCTGCTTTTTATTTTTCTCTTTTCTTAAGGGGTGGTTGTCTTCATAGTGGAGAAGGCTTGTGTCTGTATTTGCAGAATGAAAATTTTGGGGTGCAAGATGGATTAGTGTCATAGAGGTTTACAGTATGGAAACAGGCCCTTCGGCCCAACCTGTCCATGCCGCCCTTTTTTTTTAAACCCCTAAACTAATCCCAATTGCCCGCATTTGACCCTTATCCCTCTATACCCATCTTACCCATGTAACTATCTGATGCGCTACTCAAACATGAGGCCTGAAGCTCGGTAAATGAAAGGCTTTTATTTACTGTAATGAAGCAGCCAGTAATTATATACACTATCCCAGACTGAAGGGGTCCCGGCCAGAGCAGGGACTCTTATACCTCTCCCAGGAGGCGGAGCCCGACTGGGATGTGCCACAACACTACAGTACAAAGGTGTAACAACCTCACCCTAACCCCAACAGCAACAATAGCACAACCCAACAGTAACATATGTACATCCTTGTAGTACTGGCCAGCCCCTGGCTCAGTACTATCCAGTGGGAACCAACGATGGTTCACCACACTATCTAAATGCTTTTTAAAAGCTAAAATTGTACCTGCCTCTACTACTACCTCTGGCAGCTTGTTCCAGACATTCACCACCCTCTGTGTGAAAAAATTGCCCCTCTGGACACTTCTGTATCTCTCCCCTCTCACCTTAAACCTATGCCCTCTAGTTTTAGACTCCCCTATCTTTGGGGAAAGATATTGACTATCTACCTTGTCTATGCCCCTCATTATTTTATAGACCTCTATAAGGTCACCCCTCAGCCTCCTTCGCTCCAGAGAAAAAAGTCCCAGTCTATTCAACCTCTCCTTATAACTCAATCCATCAAGTCCCGGTAGCATCCTAGTAAATCTTTTCTGCACTCTTTCTAGTTTAATAATATTCTTTCTATAATAGGGTGACCAGAATTGCACACAGTATTCCAAGTATGGCCTTACCAATGTCTTGTACAACTTCAACAAGACATCCCAACTCCTGTATTCAATAACTTGAATGGTTACTTGATTGTGAAGTAGGCCATTTTCCAAAGCCACATTTTTATTACTATCTCATCAATATTCACCTCATTAAACATATTCATTTATTGGACTGATTGGCACCATTCATAACGAGCCCACAATGCAGAGGGGAACACCCGAATGGACATTCGTTTAAATCCCCCTCTGCACAGCTGAGAGACCTTTAATTCACAATTTGATAGAAGATCCTTATTCTGCCCAGCATTTTAAAACGGCCCTTGGCCAGAAGATCGGGATATCTGCGAGTCAAGACCTGGCAGTGGGATATGTGGCACAACTGTACTGTATATAAAATATTATGGGAATAAAATGGCCAAGGCAGGCAAAGAAACTTAATAAACCAGGATAAAAAGAATAAAAGATTAGATTAAATCCCCCTACACACAGCAGGACAAAATGACATTAACATCTAACCTCGCAAGCATAGAATACAGACACAAACATCGGAGGTCGATTTAGATAAAGGGACACATCGAGAGGATAATGGGAAACACATTAAAACACCGGGGCAAGAACAGGCAGTCCCATTAACACGGACACACACCATACAGATGCAAATTGACAAAGTCTACCAGGGAACTTCCTGACCGAATAGGATACATATTCTTAGTGTTAATCCGTTCGAATCGAAACTGCCCGCCAAATCTTCAGGGCAGCAATTAAAGAATCCCGCCACTTTTTAGGTATTGTAAAATGTATAAGCAAATGTTCCCGCTCGAATTTGGATTCCTGTAAATATCCAGAGCGAATGTGTAACTATTGAGATCATCGTGGCCAAGCCACTGTTTCTGAGCTGGCTACGTGGGTCTCCCTGGGATCCCAGTAATTGTACAATAAGGAAAAACACTTTGAACCTTGCCTTGAGATTCGACCTCCTTGAATGCACTGGTACAAGGGATTTTCCCCTACAACAAATGCTTTAATAGCAGATCATATGTTTTGATCGTGATGTCATTAGGGTGTTTCACAGGCTAGTGTTTAGTTTCAAAACTCCTGTATTCAATGTTCTGACCAATGAATCCAAGCATGCCGAATGCCTTCTTCACCACTCTGTCCTGTGACTCCACTTTCAAGGAGCTATGAACATGTACCCCTAGATCTTCTAAAGCATTTATTCTGGA
This sequence comes from Mustelus asterias, assembly GCF_964213995.1. NCBI lineage: Eukaryota > Metazoa > Chordata > Chondrichthyes > Carcharhiniformes > Triakidae > Mustelus > Mustelus asterias. The sequence goes on along the minus strand of NC_135822.1, from coordinate 64,647,928 downwards.
CTTAAAAAAACATCCCCCATAATAACAGAAGTCTTTCTGATATCTATTTGCAAAGTATCTGTCTGGATAACCAGATAATACCTATGAATTATCTCCCCATTGTTTGGGTCTGAGGGAAACAATATCCCATCTCCTTTATCTTGAGAATCCACACTCTTTCAGGCTTCAGGTTTTTAATCAAACACATCCTAACATCCCTCAAACCTTTAATAGAAAACAAAATGACCAGAGGGTGCAAAATGGTGATTCACATTATATCAAGTTCCGCACTGGCACGGACCAGATTCTGGGGATCCTGCCCAGTTCATTGCAGAAACAATCAGCCAGGCTAACTCAAATCCACAAATGTGCCACATTTCATACCAACTTTACCAGCAATGTTTCAAACACATTTCCCATTTTAAATGGTCAGCAGCTTATTTTCACTGTCACGCGTTGATATGGCTTTCACTATGAGGGCACTGGAGCCTACTGCGCACTTAACAGGACAGGATGGCTGCAACCAGTTTTTAAAGTTTGTTTATTAGTGTCACAAGTCGGCTGACATTAACACTGCAATGAAGTTACTGTGAAAATCCCCTAGTCGCCACACTCCAGTGCCTCTTCGGGCACACTGCGGGAGAATTTAGCATGGCCAATGCACCTAACCTGCACATCTTTTGGGAGAAAACCAGAGCACCTAGAGGAAAACCATGCAGACACGGGGAGAACATGCAAACTCCACACTGATAGTGACCCAAGCCGGGAATCGAACCCGAGTCCCTGGCACTGTGAGGCAGCAGTACGAATCACTGTGGCACTGTGCTGCCACGATTGCTAGACCAAGAGAATCTTAAATCATGGAGAACATTCCAAGTATCAGATATCACATCAGATATCAACAGAGCACAGTAGGAGACCAGTCAACCCATTGTGCCTGTGCCAGCTCTTTGGTAGAGCTCTCTGATCAGTCCCTGCTCTTTCATAAGAACATAAGAATTAGGAGCAGGAGTAGGCCATCTGGCCCCTCGAGCCTGATCCGCCATTCAATAAGATCATAGCTGATCTTTTTGTGGACTCAGCTCCACTTACCCACCCGCTCACCTTTACTTCCTTTACTGTTCAAAAATTTATCTATCCTTGCCTTAAAAACATTCAATGAGGTAGCCTCAACTGCTTCACTGGGCAGGAAATTCCACAGATTCACAACCCTTTGTGTGAAGAAGTTCCTCCTCAACTCAGTCCTAAATCTGCTTCCCCTTATTTTGAGGCAATGCCCCCTAGATCTAGTTTCACCCGCCAGTGGAAACAACTTCCCTGCTTCTATCTTATCTATTCCCTTCATAATCTTATATGTTTCTATAAGATCTCCCCTCGCTCTTCTGAATTCCAATGAGTATAGCCCCAGTCTCCTCAGTCTCTCCTCATAAGCCAACCCTCTGAACTCTGGAATCAACCTCGTGAATCTCCTCTGCACCCCGCCCAGTGCCAGTATATCCTTTCTCAAGTAAGGAGACCAAAACTGTACACAGTACTCCAGGTTGGCCTCACCAGTGCCTTATACAGCTGCAACATGACCTCGCTGTTTTTAAACTCCATCCCTCCAGCAATGAAGGACAAAATTCCATTTGCCTTCTTAATTACCTGCTGCATCTGCAAACCAACTCCTTGAGATTCCTGCACAAGGACACCCAGATCCCTCTGCACAGCAGCATGCTGCAATTTTTTACTGTTTAAATCGGGTCCATTTTGCTGTTATTCCTACCAAAATGGATGACCTCACATTTACCAATATTGTGCTCCATCTGCCAGACCCTCGCCCACTCACTTAGACTATCGATATCCCTTTGCAGACTTTCAGCATCCTCTGCACACTTTGGTCTACCACCCACCTTAGTGTCCTCTGCGAATTTTGACACACTACACTTGGTCCCCAACTCCAAATCATCTATGTAAATCATAAACAATTGCGGTCCCAACACTGATCCCTGAGGCACACCACTAGTCACTGATCACCAACCAGAAAAACACCCATTTACCCACACTCTTTGCTTTCTGTTAGTCAACCAATCTTCTATCCATGCTAATACATTATCTGTAACACCGTGCACCTTTATCTTATGTAGCAGTCTTTGGTGTGGCACCTTGTCAAATGCCTTCTGGAAATCCAGATACATCACATCCACAGGTTTCCCATTGTCCACTGCACATATAATGTTCTCAAAGAATTCCACCAAATTAGTCAAACATGACCTTCCCTCCATGAACCCTTGCTGCGTCTTACCAATGGGACAATTTATATCCAGATGTCTCGCTATTTCTTCCTTGATGATAGATTCAAGCATTTTCCCTTCTACAGAAGTTAAGCTAACCAGCCTATAGTTACCTGCCTTTTGTCTAACTCCTTTTTTAAACAGTGGCGTCACATTTGCTGTTTTCCAATCTGCGGGAACCACCCCAGAGTCCAGCGAATTTTGGTAAATTACCACCAGTGCATTTGCTATTTCTCCCGCCATCTCTTTTAGTACACTGGGATGCATTCCATCAGGACCAGGAGACTTGTCTACCTTTAACCCCATTAACTTGCCCAACGCTACCTCTTTCGTGATAATGATAGTTTCTAGGTTCTCACCTGTCATAGCCTTCGTGTCATCAATTTTTGGCATGTTATTTGTGTCTTCCACTGTGAAGACCGACACAAAATACCTGTTCAATGCCTCAGCCATTTTCTCATTTCCAGTTATTACATCCCCCTTCTCTTCCTCTGAAGGACCAATGTTTACTTTAGCCACTCTTTTTCGTTTTATACATTTGTAGAAACTTTTGCTATCTGTTTTTATATTCTGAGGTAGTTTACTCTCGTAATCCTTCTTACTTTTCTTTATAGCTTTTTTCGTGGCTTTCTGCTGACCTTTAAAGATTTCCCAATCCCTGAGGTTCCCACTAATCTTTGCCACTTTGTATGCATTTTCTTTCAATTTGATATCCTCCTTTATTTCCTTAGTATCCATGGCTGATGATCTCTTTTTCTATAGTCCTTCCTTATCACTGGTATATACTTTTGCTGAGCACTGCGAAAGATCGCTTTGAAAGTCCTCCACTGCTCCTCAATTGTCCCACCATAAAGTTTTTGCTCCCAATCTACCTTAGCCAACTCCTCCCTCATCCCTTTGTAGTCTCCTTTGTTTGAGCACAAGATACTGGTGTTGGATTTTACCTTCTCACGCTCCATCTGTATTTTAAATTCAACCATACTGTGATCGCTTCTTCCAAGAGGATCCCTAACTGCAAGATCATTAATTATTCCCGTCTCATTACACAGGACCAGATCTAAGATAGCTTGCTCCTTTGTCGGTTCCATTACATACTGTTCAAGGAAGATATCGCAGATACATTCTATGAACTCCTCCCCAAGGCTGCCTTGACCGACCTGGTTTGACCAACTGATATGTAGATTAAAATCCCCCATGATAATTGCTGTACCATTTTTACATGCATCAGTTATTTCTTTCCCAATAGTCATTTCAATCTTTTCCTTTCAAGCACTTATCCAGTTCTCTTCTTAAAGTTATTGTTAAATCTGTGTCCACTACCTTTTCAGGAAGCACAGTCCCAATACAACAATTTTCTGTTTTTGACATAAAAACAGAAAATACAGTCTATGAAGAAAATGACAGTGTTTTTACTGCAACCTCAAAAGCATTAAATTGTCTTTTCTAAGTGCTGACTGACTTGGTCTGTACTCCAGCCTCTCCTGTATTCATTTCCAATTTACTTGACCCAGGTTGTTGCTGGAAGCGCAGAATGAAATGAGATTGAACACTTACATCTGTGTAGGAGTAATCACTGTTGGTAGCAAGGAAAACCTTCCCCACTTCTTTCATTCGACTGAGGAGCAGAGGCAATCGAGGCTGGAGAGAAAAAAAAAGTCAGTTTCAACTCGTTCGTCAATAGTTGCTTTTATTGGAGCAGTGGAGATTATGGCATGATTCATTAAAGGGCTTTCAATTAGCAAAGTGATGGGGCTGAGCAGAGACCAACGTATTGTTACTGGTAGTTGACAATGGGACACCAACACAAGATGAAATAAATATTTAGGAAACATTGTCTCTTTTATACAGAGTGTAATGCAGTATCATTATGGATTTACTGTTAGAGCTCGTGATCAAAGCAGAAACTATGTCAACTATTATGATTAGGTTAGATAAATTGATGAAGGAAAAAGGAATGAATGGGTCTGGAGACAGATTGAGCATATGGGATCAGCATAGCTGTGTATGGCGTGGAGGTTAAACACAAAAACAATTAGTTGGATTGAACAGCCCAGTTCGGTGTTGAAATTTATATTTCATTCATGCAAATTTCTTTTTCAGCACTTCATTCCCTCAGCACCATGTACAACCTAAGCATGATTTTCCAATCAGCAGACCCATGGAGCCAGCTTGGAATTTTAAGTAGCTGCTAAGTGATGTGCTTAATCTAATTTATGTGTGCTTGGAAATTTGCAGGCCTCCTTTTTACAGTTGTTAGGTTACAATCTACACAGTCAGTGTTCAAGCCCATAAGTTGCAGTCTGCACACGTAATGTGGGTGAATCACTGAAAATAGCATTAGTTGCCTGGTAGGGTTTCAATTCCTTGAATGGAAATCATATTTATATTTTATATAGTATGAGAACCACAGGTTACAAAAAGAACGGGGCAAATGACAACCATTGTGACACCAGGGCACAATTCCAATGATTTTTCCCTGTTTTGCTGTTTAAAAGATACAGCAATCTGCAACTTGGTGGCAGCACCTATGCAGCCTGGCTGAACCACTGATGAGTAGTACATAACATGATTGTTTTATCAGGACATCCTCTAAATTTACTGCTGCATGGACAAGAGTTAACAGATCTAAAAACAGAACTTGTCAGAACAAGTGACATGGTGAAATCATTCTGAATCAAGTTAGCGATGAAGAATGTGTATAGATCTCACTCAGACCCAAAAGGATAAGAGAGGGGTTGGAAGACTGGGTGCGCAGGTGTGGAAAGTGCATTCCTTGCAGTGAATGCAGACAGCACTTGGTAGTTGGTTTCATTTTTGACATTCATACAGTCCACATGATTGCAGCTATTTCCCATCTCCCACTGAACAAAGTAAACCCTCTCTTTCCTCCAGAGGCAGGTCTGCTACAGGGAGTTGATCTGACAAGCTGAGACTGCAGTGATACAGTCTGGGTAGGCATTAGAGAGAAAATTGACAACAATGGAGCTGGGTATGCCTCTAATGTCACTCAGGCTGAGTCACAGGATTGAGACAGTTGCTCGGTCACATGTTCAAAACTCAAAGTATCATCAATGGTCTTCCCTTCAAAATCTGGAGAAATATGCATTTGGTGCAACAGAGACTTTACTAATCAGATCCTGCAAATTTAGGCTTATTAAGAAAGGAGGGATGGTGGGACAAGGCGACGGGGCTGCAAGATATGCTTTTCTTTGTCAGTATCGTGAGTTAAGCAGCAGTGATGGAGAGTAGACTGATGAAAATTGGGAATATTGAGAATCAACATGCCTGTCCCATGCCAGTACATCATGATGAGTAAGGAAGGAACAGTTGTTTGTTTGAGGTGAAGCCAATTGGTCAATGCTCTGTTTACCCACATAAAATCTCATCGTCACTTGCCTACAAACTTTGCCTTCCATTTGCAAATGGCAGCAAGATGTTAAATAGTTGCAAAATACATCTTGTGCTGCTTACGATAGATGCACACATTCCTGAGGGTATCACCACATGCCATCGCTTCTCCAACATCCCACCCAGACAAGAGCTCATTCCCCCACAACTCCCACTCCATCTCCAATATTTTGCTAAGAAATGAATGAAAATATTCACAGAAAATGAAAACGAAACATACAATTTATTTTGACGTCCCCATGATTTTCCTCCAAGTTTCTCACAGGAAATTAATCTTTAATTCCTGGAGATGCCAGGCTATAACTGGAGGCTTGACACACCTATCCACAATAGAGAATGCTATTAAACACCGTGAGATGCGCTCACGTCTGTAAACAGCAAGGATTTCACTCACATCCTTCATCACATATCTTTCCAGGTTTCCCAGCGTTTTCTTCTTTAAAATCCCCTGCAAAGACAGAAAAAATATGAAACAACTCCCAATATATTTCAACAAAACATTGTTCAAAGCTGCCTCAACTCTGTGAATTAATGTCTGAATGAATCTGACCTGACACAAATCCACATCGATTTATGGGTTCAGGTCATTTGCATTTCTCTGCTGTGCACCACTTTCCCCCTCCCCACTTGCCCAAGGCCAGGCTTGTGCCAACGAAGAGTTGGACACACCTGCAAGGCAACTCTGCAACAACAGCTCATGCAGCAAAGATGTTGCATCCATGGTTTTTGCCTCCAGCCCTTCAGTAATTATCTGATCATAGAGGGTTTAAGCGCAAAACCCAAAGCCTGTTTCTCTGGGCTCCCTTCAAAATAGCTGTCTGACAAACAAACAGGGAAATAAGGTAGGGGAGACCCAGGAATGTCCCTTCCGTCGAATTTGTGCCAAAAGTTGCCAGCGTTCCTCTACTCTCTGTTGCCCTCCACAGGGCAAAAACAGGTTTTGTTCAGAGGATGGCGTCTCAGCATCAAGCATTTCCACATCTACTTCTGTTTTGTGTCTGTAATAATCTCATCAGGTCCAGTCTTTCAGTATGACTGTTGTATTTAATATAAGGAAAAGGTCACGTATGTGGCTTTCAGCAACACAAGTCCTAAGTTCCGAAACTACAACACCTGGTAGAAGCTGTGAGTCATGATGTGGAGATGCCGGCGTTGGACTGGGGTAAACACAGTAAGAAGTTTAACAACACCAGGTTAAAGTCCAACAGGTTTATTTGGTAGCAAAAGCCACACAAGCTTTCGAGGCTCTAAGCCCCTTCTTCAGGTGAGTGGGAATTCTGTTCACAAACAGAATTTATAAAGACACAGACTCAATTTACATGAATAATGGTTGGAATGCGAATACTTACAACTAATCCAGTCTTTAAGAAACAAAACAATGGGAGTGGAGAGAGCATCAAGACAGGCTAAAAAGATGTGTATTGTCTCCAGACAAGACAGCCAGTGAAACTCTGCAGGTCCACGCAACTGTGGGAGTTACAAATATTGTGACATGAACCCAATATCCCGGTTGAGGCCGTCCTTGTGTGTGCGGAACTTGGCTATCAGTTTCTGCTCAGCGACTCTGCGCTGTCGTGTGTCGCGAAGGCCGCCTTGGAGAACGCTTACCCGAATATCAGAGGCCTCTGATATTCGGGTAAGCGTTCTCCAAGGCGGCCTTCGCGACACACGACAGCGCAGAGTCGCTGAGCAGAAACTGATAGCCAAGTTCCGCACACACAAGGACGGCCTCAACCGGGATATTGGGTTCATGTCACAATATTTGTAACTCCCACAGTTGCGTGGACCTGCAGAGTTTCACTGGCTGTCTTGTCTGGAGACAATACACATCTTTTTAGCCTGTCTTGATGCTCTCTCCACTCCCATTGTTTTGTTTCTTGAAGACTGGATTAGTTGTAAGTATTCGCATTCCAACCATTATTCATGTAAATTGAGTCTGTGTCTTTATAAATTCTGTTTGTGAACAGAATTCCCACTCACCTGAAGAAGGGGCTTAGAGCCTCGAAAGCTTGTGTGGCTTTTGCTACCAAATAAACCTGTTGGACTTTAACCTGGTGTTGTTAAACTTCTTACTAAGAAGCTGTGAGTGCAGGTTTTAAACTCTTTCTGCACGTTTCTCATTGAGCAAGCTCCCGCTCGCTTGATAGGGAAATTGGTACTCCACGGAGCCCACTATAACAGTGTCTGAGCAGTAAATGTTTCACAGGTCCAAAGCACAGGAAAATGAATCCTTACAATAGGAAAGAAATGTCTGTATGCTTCAAATTGTGGCATCTGCCTGTACTTACTTGCCAATAGAGGGCACTATTGTACTTGACTGATGTAACAATGTAGGCTTGGTAACAGTGGTTCAATATTCAGACAGGGAATTGAAGGGAATCGAGAGATATGACACAGTGAAATAGACAGGGACACAGACAGAAACATACAAGGAGAGTGCAACACAGAGTGATAGGCTGAGCGAGACAACAGCAGAGAGTGATGGACAGCTGGACAGAGGGACAGATTGACAGGTGGAGTGTGGGACTGACCAGACAGGGCTGGAGATAGAGTCGGACCAAGGGAGAGGATCTGACAGATACATTTATAGTGAAAAATAGATGGCAGAACATAAAATAAAAGTGTGTATAGAGACACAGATACAGGCAGGTGAATAAAGAGAAAACTTATCAGCAACAGAGAAAGACAGAAAGAAAGGGAGATAGAGAAATACTGAGAAAATATAGACACAGAGAAAATGAGAAATCCTGGGCCTAGAAAGCTACGGACTCAGTTCAGTAATCTCAACTGTAGCTGCAAATCATTATCCATCACTATGGATGCCCCACTATAAGATCTAATTCTTGGGTATGAGGAGGATATTGCTACTAACAGCACTGTGAATATTCTCAATTTCTCAGCATCAGCTCAAACAAACAGAAACATGAACTTGAGAAACCCTACGGAATCGTGCACGAAATCCATTGTATCTCGGACATCCTGGAACATATTCCGATAAGACATGAAGAGGTCACCGTGTTTAAAGCCTGTCTCACAGCTGGGAGAGAAACAAAGCACAATATCAGCATTAACGTCATACTTGTATACTGTTTGTCACTAGTTGTCCTTTTCAATTTTCATAAAAAAACCATAACTAACTCCTCATTTCCTGAGCATTAAATCAATCTCACCAAGAGCAATTTACTTTAGTTCCCATAACATAGCTAATTGTTTCAGAACTATTCAGAGCTTGGAGAAGGGCCTGAAACAGAGTAGAAGAGGGATTAAAGAAGGTGATTTAGATTATTGTAGAGAGAAATCAAGTAGAACAAAGGATCTCGAGAGAGAGTTCCAGAGTGTCAGAGCCCAGTGGATGAAAGTTCTGCCACCAGGGTACCAAGTGTAGGGAACACACAGGCTGGATTTGGAGACGGAGCGGGTACAAACAGAGATATGAGGCTCTGGAAAGTTTCAAATCCAGGAAACAATAGGGTTTGAAGGGAATTGTGGATGAAGTGGGGGATTTTTAAATCATATTATGGAATGAGAAGTCAGTAAAGGTCATTTGATTTGATTTGATCAGGGTCAGAGGAGGTGAGGAGGATTGAATATTTTTGAACAGCTCATACTGCTTTGGTTAAGCTGTGCCTTCTGTCGAGTGGTGCAGAAGGTGAAGTCTGGTGCAGAAGGTGAAGTCGCATGGGATCAGAGGTGAGCTGGCAAGGTGGATACAAAACTGGCTCGGTCAAAGAAGACTAACAGTAGTGGAAGTAGCAGTGGAAGGGTGCGTTTCTGAATGGAGGGCTGTGACAAGTGGCATTCTTCAGAGATCGTTGCTGGGACCTTTGCTGTTCGTAATATATATATAAATGATTTGGAGGAAAATGTAACTGGATTGATTAGTAAGTTTGCGGACGACACAAAGGTTGGTGGATTTGCAGATAGCGATGAGGACTATCAGAGGACACAGCAGGATATAGATCAGTTGAAGACTTGGGCGGAGAGATGGCAAATGGAGTTTAATCCGGACAAATGTGAGATAATGCATTTTGGGAGGTCTAATACAGATAGGAAATATACAGTAAATGGCAGAACCCTTAAGAGTATTGATAGGCAAAGGGATCTGGGTGTACAGGTACACAGGTCACTGAAAGTGGAAATGCAGGTGGAGAAGGTAGTCAAGAAGGCATACGGCATGCTTGCCTTCATCGGCTGGGGCATTGAGTTTTAAAATTGGCAAGTCATGTTGCAGCTTTATAGAACCTTAGTTAGGCTGCACTTGGAATATAGTGTTCAATTCTGGCCGCCACACTGCCAGAAGGATGTGGAGGCTTTGGAGAGGGTGCAGAAAAGATTTATCAGGATGTTGCCTGGTATGGGGGTCATTAGCTATGAGGAGAGGTTGGAGAAACTTGGTTTGTTCTCACTGGAGTGACGGAGGTTGAGGGGAGATCTGATAGAAGTCTACAAGATTATGAGAGGCATGGACAGAGTGGATAGTCAGAAGCTTTTTCCCAGGGTGGAAGAATCAACTACTAGGGGGCACAGGTTTAAGGTGCGAGGGGCAAGGTTGAAAGGAGATGTAAGAGGCAGATTTTTTACACAGAGAGTAGTGGGTGCCTGGAACTCATTGCCGGGAGAGGTAGTGGAAGCGGATACGGTAATGATTTTTAAGGGGCGTCTTGACAAATACATGAATAGGATGGGAATGGAGGGATATGGTCCCTGGAAGGGTAGGGGGTTTTAGTTCAGCCGGGCAGCATGGTCGGTGCAGGCTTGGAGGGCTGAAGGGCCCGTTCCTGTGCTGTAATTTTCTTTGTTCTTTGGTGCTACAAAGTTTTGTCATACAAATAATGTTGAAAAACAATAATCTGGTGAAGCAAATTTTCTGAAACTCCTTCAGAGACTATGGGCCCAATTTCATCATCAAGTTGCACACGTTTTCGGGCACAAAAACTTGGTAAAGTCAGTTGCACACCCAACCTTACCAGCACTTCCCCCTTTACCACCACATTTGCCCATCCAGAATTGGCGCAAAACACACATGCTCCACAAAAGTCCGATTCGGGCGCTCCAGTTAATGAGGAGGTAAGTGCCAAGCGTCCGACGGCTGTCTGCTTGAGATCAGTGGTTTTGGGGGAGGGGGGGGGGGGGGAGCGCTGCCCTTCTGCCTGTGATCAGTGAGGAGGAAGGGGAGGGGGGTGTCCGCTGCCACTCTGCTTGTGATCAGTGACGGAGATGGGGGGATCCGCTGCCACTCTGCCTATGAGCAGTGAGGGAGAAGGGGGGATCCGCTGCCACTCTGCTTGTGATCAGTGAGGGAGAAGGGGGGGTCCGCTGCCACTCTGCTTGTGATCAGTAAGGGGGAAGGGGGAGGTCCGCTGCTATTCTGCCTGAGATCAGTGGGGGGGGTAGGGGGGAAGGGGCCCGCGATAGGTCTGGGTTGTGGGGGAGGGGTGGGGGGATAAGGGGGTCAGTAATATTGGGGGCAATGTCTGGGGGGCCAGGCGGAGGCATTATCTGGTCCGGGAGGGAAGTGGCAGAGGAGCCACATTCTATCATTTTTTTTCTGCGCATGTGCAGTTGGAGGCGCCGATCAGAGCTGCAGGATTTTGGGCACGTTAAGCACCGCCCACAGGCTTCTGCAGCGCAATTCGGAATTGCTGATATTTTTTCAGGCAGAGTGTGTATGGGGGCGCCTGAGAACAGGTCTAAAAGTTGGATCTGAAACACTCCAAGTTTCAAGTCCGCCTTGCACTTAGAATCAAAATGGTAAAATAGGGCCCTATGTTTAAATTGTCAAAAGCAAAATACAAATGATATTGCATGCATGATTGCCTGCACTGTTACCTGGTATATTTGGAACACTTGATGAAGAAATCCACAAGGCAGGCATATAGGTAGGTTTCTGAAACAGGGCAAATCCATGCATGAAACAGTACAACAATTCCACAGGCTGAACTGACAATAATCCTGTAAGTTATTTCCTCCTGCAGACACAAGCAGCCTTTTGCCAAGCAGTTACTTCAATTACATATCAGCATGCTCTCCATATTGATGCAGACAACTTAAAGTTTATTTATTAGTCATAAGTAAGGCTTACATTAACACTGCAATGAAGTTACTGTGAAAATCTCCGAGTCGCCATACTCCAGCACCTGTTCGGATCAATGCACCTAACCAGCACGTCTTTCAGATTGTGGGAGGAAACTGGATTACCCGGAGGAAACCCACACAGACACAGGGGAGAACGTGCAAACTGCACACAGTCAGTGACCCAAGCTAGGAATCGAACCTGGGTCCCTCGTGCTGTGAGGCAGCAGTGCTAACCACTGTGCCACCGTGCCACACAGATTTAGATTGTCACAAGCATTGTCCATACTGGAACTATGGAAACTCACTTGGTTTATGCCTTAAATTCTAGTCACATTGGATTTGTAATTTGATTTGATTTGATTTCATTTATTATTGTCACATGCATTGTGATACAGTGAAAAGTATTGTTTCTTGTGTGCTATATAGATAAAACATACTGTACGTAGAGTACATAGTGGAGAAGGAAAGGAGGGGGTGCAGAATATAGTGTTACAGTCATAGCTCGGGTGTACACAAAAAGCAACTTAATATATAGGTCATAATTGCGACTAAAGACATTGTACAAGGTATTCCGCTTCTGCATTTGTCAGCCTTTACAAAGTTGGAAAGTTGAAAATATTTATCCATGAATGAGATGTTGCACAATCAATTGCAGTGGAACAGCTACACATTTCCCTGGTCTGTGTCATGCCTGGTTGTTTGTGAGTGTTTATCTCCATCTCTTCTGAAGGAGCAGACTGTTACTGGGATATAGTCTACAGATTTCAGCACATGCCTGATAGTTTACCTTCTTCATGCGTGACACTCGACAGTGAGTGTCAGCAGGCGATTGAACTATGAAGATCAACATCAACAAGTGCACAGAATAAATTAGGATTGTTTTCACTGGAAGGACGGAGATTGAGGGAGACCCGATAGAGGTCTACAAAATTATGAGAGGCATAGACAGGGTAGATAGTCAGAGGCTTTTTCCAAGGGTGGAAGTGTTAATTACAAGGGGGCACAGATTCAAGCTGAAAGGGGAAAAGTTTAAGGGAGATGTGTGGGGGAAGTTTTTCTCACAGAGTGGTGGGTGCCTGGAACACGCTGCAAGAGGAAGTGGTGGAAGCAGGCACATTAGCAACATTTAAGAGGCATCTGGATGGGTACATAAATAGGGGGATGCGGACCGAGTAAGGGCAGAATGTTTTTTCTTTAGTTTAGTTAGGGCATCATGATCGGCACAGGTTTGGAGGGCTGAAGGGCCTGTTCCTGTGCTGTACTTTTCTTTGTTCTTTCAAAGACGTATTCTGAGACTTTATCTGTTGTGCAGTTGGTCTTTTCACTTCTTGGGGTAAACTGACAAATCCTGCCCCTTATTTAATAAATGTAAATTTCTGTATCCATTTGAGAACATCCGAGGCACATTCTCCAAATCTGATTACATTTCATAACAGTGTTAAGTTATTTCTGACAATTTTGTCTTTTGCATCTTAGTTTTGTGCAAAGTAATAGACAGAAAATAAGTGATCTTTAGAAAGTATGAAAGGTCTGCATTGATGTAGCATATCTGATGGCCTCAGAAGATCCCAAAGTGCCAATAAGCCAATAAATTACTTTTGGAGAGTAGTCACTGTTTTAATGTAGACAGATGTGGCAATAAAATTGTGCTAAGCCAGATTCCACAAACTGCAATGAGAAAAATCATCAATAAATTATTCTGGTAACATTGATTGAGGGATCATCTCTAGCCAAGGTGCATGTGGAACTCCTGTACCACTTCAAATAGCCTTGGGGTCTTGGGGTGTCAGGAATTTTCCTGACTGCGTGCCCAATTCGGCAGCGAAAGTTCAGCCCTAGATGCTCAGTCTCTGAGCCAGAAGTGACAGTGCTGTCACCAAGCCACAGGTGACACTGTTGTTCAGTGACACTGCAAAGAAAACATTTACTGGTGCAGTAGACTGAACACAACTGACCTCCTTTAGTACGAAAAGTTAAATGACTGCACCAAGTTTTATAGTTTGTTAGAGAAAAGTCTGAAATGGTACAACCGAACATAAAAAAAGACAATGCAAACAGGGACAAGTGGAAGGAACAGCACACAGAACCAGGAAAAAAATGACTATGCTCAAAGTTTCAATCTAACTCAGCACTGTGGACCTGAAACTCCAAAATACACAAGAGAGGAAACCTTCCAAGTCCACTCTAATAATGAGCAGCCTTAACTGCTGTCACTATGGATCAAATAAATTGTCAGATATGTTGCCAACAGTTGTCTGCCCTGAGTGTGGAAGAGATACCTGACAATGGGCTCGGATTCACAGGTTAAATCATGTTAGGTGGCAAACAGAACGTTGTACACTGAGGTAAGAAACAATCATGGAAATGGTCCAACCTACCAGCAAGGTTAAAGAGGGTGTTGAGGATGTAAAAGCGTTCCATGTCATCTCTTTGGATAAACTTGTTGGTGTACTGCTCAAGAATCTCTGCTCTGAGGGAAAACAATGACAAGGATTGGGGGTGTTACAGGTAAGTTTGGAATGAGATAATTCAACAGTACCGTTCAACTCAACACGACTGATTCATCCTGCCATGGATTCAACAAGCTGTTAATCTGATTCTTCCACTCGCCCCTCCACATGTGTCCTTATCTCCCTTGCTGCTCCACTCCTCATCACATCCCAGCTCCCACTCACCAAGCACACATGCCATGCATACTAGCCATCTGACCCAGACTGTGAGAGCACAGAGAGTAATGGCAAAAGCTATAAGTGTGATTAAGAGGTGGGCCGAGCAGATAGACTTGGGGATAATTATATCTTTTGACAACGAGGTTAACCTAGCAAAACAGATTGCCCATCCATTATACATTCCATCTCGACATTCCTTTTCCTCCACTTGAGTGGAAATTGATATGATACTGCAATTCATTTAAATTCATTCTCAACCAAATGCTAGTTGGCTAGTGAATAAAGAGCAGAATCCTTACCTCACTTTCTGAGCTTGGCTGCAGAAAAATATTGGCTAAGATGATACTATAGTCTGGGCCAAACGCTCGTCTGAGGCAAGCAGAAACACCAGAGGGAGGGGGAGGAAAACTGCAGTAACTGAACTCTTATATACTTCTCAGAAAATTACGTTTCAGTCTCATTTTAGATCGAGATTAAACACATTTTGTGCATTTCCTTTGAAGTGCCTTTCTCAGCATTCTGCTATGTGAACAACTGGTTGGATGCTCTGCATTAACCAGTTGGTTATTCTGTCAGTCACTGCATTTCAACAATAGCTGCTGCCCTGTCATCAAGGATTTGGGATGGAGAGTAAGCAGATATAAATATACAAGTGCAATAAACACTCCGACAATATCATAAGAAATAGGAGCAGGAGGAGGCCATTTTGCCCCTTGAGCCTGCTCCACCATTCAGTCAGATCATGGCTGATCTTACTTTCCAATCTGACCCCCCACACCCTCAAGTCCCTTGTACGATGTTAAAACTCAGCACTGGCACAAGATCCTGTAGTTTGACATCAAAATTTCCCTTTCATTTTGTTTTGCAATTTTTCTGTTCCCCTACGAACTTTAGGTTTTATTATATTGCAGATGATACGAAGCAGACAAACTGCTCTGAGGCTGCCAGCCCTGCTAGTGTGGAACTGGAAATACACGCAAGAAGAAGTCTCACAACACCAGGTTAAAGTCCAACAGGTTTATTTGGTAGCACAAGCCACTAGCTTTCGGAGCGTGCTGCTCCTTCGTCAGGTGAGTGGGAATTCTATTCACAAACAGGGCATATAAAGACCCAAACTCAATTTACAAAATAATGGTTGGAATGCGAGTCTTTACAGGTAATCAAGTCTTAAAGGTACAGACAATGTGAGTGGAGAGAGCGTTAAGCACAGGTTAAAGAGATGTGTATTGTCTCCAACCAGGACAGCGAGTGAGATTCTGCAAGTCCAGGCAAGTCGTGGGGGTTACAGATAGTGTGACATGAACCCAAGATCCCGGTTGAGGCCGTCCTCATGTGTGCGGAACTTGGCTATCAGTCTCTGCTCAGCGACTGTGTGTTGTCGTGTGTCGTGAAGGCCGCCTTGGAGAACGCTTACCCGAAGATCAGATGCCGAATGCCCATGACCGCTGGCTTTCACTCTAAAGTAGCAATTTTAACCCTGCCCAGTTGAGATTGCTCTGATATTGCTGCTGATATTTTGTTTTGCAACACTGGCTGTGTGAACTTGCCATGGTAAGAAGTCTCACAACACCAGGTTAAAGTCCAACAGGTTTATTTGGTAGCAAAAGCCACTAGCTTTCGGAACGCTGCTCCTTCGTCAGGTAAGAACTTGCCATGAACAGCATTTTGATGCTTCAGTCCAGTATATGCTGATGACAAGCAATTGCAGTCCTCTGAAGCATTCAGTCCACTTACTGCTATATAATTTTACCAAAGGAATACAAGGTATTCAGTGACAATATGCACTGCAGTATGAACTGGGAGCTCGCAGGTTGAGTTACACCCTGTGCTTGCACCTTGCGCTTGCTCTCACACCGCGTCTATGCCCACATCCTGCACCTTCACCCATAAAGTTATCTCAATTTTGCAAATAAGAACAATAGAAATCGCACCAGATTCTTTGATTGTTCTCAACTTAATCTACTCATCTCCACTTTCCTGCCCTGTTCCTGTATCCCTTGATTCCTCTTAGGGTCCAAAAGTCCATGGCCAGGATTGTCCAGTCCCAGACGCTCTCCCCTGGGACCTCAGTGTCCACCCTAGTCCTGTTCCTCTCCAGAAAGCTCTAGAGCTCTATTCTCAAATGGAGTGAGAATTTTCAATTTGGCTATGCTTACGCCTGTCCAAGCTCTCCCAGTCCAGGTCAGATGGCTGGTATGCATGGCATGTGTGCTTGGTGAGTAGGAGCTGGGATGTGATGAGGAGAGAAGAAGCAGGGGACATAAGGACACAAGTGGAAGGGCAAGTGGTGGGGCCCCATGAGGTGGCAGTGAGTGAGTTCCCAGTGGATGTGATGGGTGTGCGAGTGGGGGACAGATGAGTGGTGTTACTTCCCCTGGCTCATGGAGGAGGTCATCCATCTTCTTTCTGCACTGTACTCCTGTCCTCCCGTGCAGGGAGCTGGTGCAGACCAGTGCAGCCATCACCTCCCATGCGGTGTTGGTGACCTTGCTCAAGGATCTTCGCCCCAGTTGAGTGTACAGCACAGCACGCCTCTCCTCCACTACATCCAGCAACCAGGTCAGTGCTCCCTCTGCAAAGCGCAGGGCAATCTTCCCCTCTTGACTAGAGGGGATACATTTAATTGCAGCACCCCCGATTGAAATGCTCAGCTGATTCTTGGTGGGCAAATCAGGGCAATCTTTCCACGGGTATGGAGTGAATCTCTCATGAATTTTGTTTTTAAGTGTCAAACATATTCCATGAAATCATGCCATTCTCTGCAGTTTGCTCCCCAAAACGTGGCACTTAGCCAAAATAATGAAAAATTCCACACAATGATGCCCCTGGACCCAGAAAATCTGGCCCTCTGAATCTCAGTCTTGAATGTACTCATTGACTGAACCACAGGGGAGAGAATGAAAATGAAAAGTGGTCTCAAGTTTAATAAAATTCTGATGTTCATTATTATCTGGTGTTAGAGATGATCAACGACAGTTCATGGAGGCCAAGTGACAGTCAATGATCAAATGATTTATGTAATGAGTGAAGTAATGGCCTGTCAAATAAACACAGAGACATCGTACCTGGCCATTTAAGTGGTAACACAAACCTCCTCTCATTCCAAAGCCTCTTCAATGTTTAATGGTGAAAACATTCTTCAAGACACCATCTGAACCATTCTTTTTAAGGAACCTGCTTCAGTGACATTTCTGTCTCCTCAGAGCAGCTCAAGCATACTATTGAAATCTCCAAGCTGCTTACATCTTCTCCTGTTAATTTTGAACATTCTGAGCTGTGTTTTCACATAAATGAAGCTGACTATCTGCATCACCTAACCAATTTTACAAGGAGCTCAAAGTGATGAGACATACTGGCTGAAAATGGCCCAAGTGTAGCAGGGCCCTGCAGGGCTTTTACTCTGCATATTATTTTTCTGCATTCTTTCCTGTTTACCTTCATCAATTCTTTTGATCTCTGTAGTTGTTTTGAAGCTTTATAAGGCACAAAAGAGGCCTGTGACCACTGAGTGGAACAGCAATGGACAAGGCTAATCTAGGATGCAATATAGTTCACTTAAACCACAGCTATGCAAGGAATCTCAGGCCTAGAGCTTAAGAACCAACTATTTATACTGAAGGATTAAAGTCTAAATGTCATCAGAAGCTTCTGTTTAATAAAAAGGATTTCTGAACTGAAAAATCAACCAACTGATCGGGAAAAGAATACATAGTGTAGGAAGAAGGTATTCCACCTGTCAGAAACTGGGTAAGCGCACAGTTAAAACTGCCCCAGTCTCAGCATGTGGCATCCCAGTCATGCGATTTTACACGAGGCCCTCCAGAATTGCAACTGGTAGGAATTAAACTACCGAAGCCAATTTCAACCTGCCCAACTGCAAAGGAACAGCCTAAAGATTGTGGGGTTCTGTTGAACATGTTTATAGTTCAGTGGTCTAAACAGAGAGCCATGGTTTATCAACAAGCTATGCCAGAGGGGAATGCATCAGAGATTCAAATAGTTCTCCTTCTTCCACACTACATCTCTTCCTGCTTCAAATTCCATTGCAGAGATCTTACTTCCTCCTCCCCAGAACTTATACTCCACCTGAACCAAAGGGCTGCCAATCATGAAACCTGCCTGGACTTCGCGTGTGGCCTCCAAGTCATCTGATTTTAAACAACCCCTTTCCAGAATTGGTGGGATGGTGACCAGTAGAAATTCAATGAGGTCTACAAGTCAAGTTTATCGGCCAGCAGGTGAGTGTCTAACACACACCACTGTCAGCCCACCAAAACGAGCCTGCAGTGAAAAATCAGTGCCATGGAAGACAGCCTCCTGAAGTTTGATACACCTCTACACAGCACCCTGCAATTTACACAGAGACCTCAATGAACAAAACTATCCCAAGCTGCCTCCGGAGGGCGATTAGAAACCAAGCTGGTGTTTTGAGACAAGTTACAGGGAACTGAAGCTAAGCGAGGTCATTAAAGAATTTGTAAACCAATGTGAAGATTTGGGAAGTCAACACGCTGGAATTCAGGGAACCAATAAAGGACAGTGAGGACAGGAAGGAATAGCTGAATGGGAAAGGACATGGCCAATGAGGTTCTGAGGCATTGAGGGTTTACCTAAAGGAGAGTGAGAATGAATATTGATGGAAGCAGCAAGCCTGGAGGTATAAAGTATGGGTGTCAGGGGCAATTGATGTTATAAAGGTGGAAGCAGATCATCATGTGGATTTGAAATTCCATGCAGGGTCAAACAGAAAATTGCGCACTGCAATATTGAATTCAGCTATTTTTAAAAACTTACTTGGGCCAGCATTTAGTGCCAATCCCTAATTGCCCCTTGGGAAGGTGATGGTGAACTGGCTTCTTGAAATGCTGCAGTCCATGAGGTGTGTACTGTGCTGTTAGAAAAAGAGTTCCAGGATTTTGGCCCAGCAACAGTGAAGGAATGGTGATATATTTCCAAGTCAGGATGGTGAGTGACTTGGAGGGGAACCTCCAGGTGGTGGTATTCCCAGGCATTGAACAGAGATTAATGAAATGGATGGCAATGAGATCAGAATTGTGGTTTAAAGTGCAAAGTTTTTGGTGGCAGCCAATCAGGATAACTGGTGTTTGCAATTTTGAGCACAACAAGTTCTAGCTCATCCATAATTTGATGTAAGATAGGCAAACAGACAGCACAGCAGTTGTGGAATCAAAGGTGCTGGGAGAAAGGTAAAGCTGCCTGTCATTGCAGCCAATGTTTAAGTGGACTGCTTTGTTACAATGTTACTAAGTTCCTCTTAAATGAGTTCAATGTTTTCCATTGTATCTCCCTTGGTATTCTTTGCCATGCCTATTTTGCCACAAATAATTTGGTCTCCCAGAGCAGCAGGTCCAACTGCCCCATTCGCCGCCCCAAAAAATGACCTCAACAATTATCTCACACAACACAGACCTCAGTGGTTAATCTTTCTGCACCTTTCTATGTCACTCACCCCCGACAATGCAAATCTGCATTATCTCCATATTGCTTTGCAGAATGCCTTGTGAACAAATTGACGATCTCATCATGGTCAAACTTGTAGACCTCCTGGCATTGACAGAAACTTGTCTCACAACCATCAACCGTACACCCATATTGTTTGTCCAAAATCAGAACATAGATGAGCCACAAATTGCTCCGACTCAACACAAGGAAGGCCAATGCTGTCAGTTTCAACAAAATAAAAGCAAAGTACTGCAGGTGCTGGAAATGTGAAATGAAAACACAAAAGATCTGACAGCATTTGCAGAGAGAAACAAAGTGGGGAGGGGGGGGTGGAACGATCTTACCAAAGAAATTCTAACTGCCGAACAAGTGTGAAAATGGGAGAGAATCACGTTGATTTTTTGGGCGAGCTCCCAGATACAATCATATCACTTAGCAAATAAAGAGCCCAACTGTGATTCGCATCAGCAGGAGGAGTGGACAGAAGCTATTCACACCGGAAAGCCAGCTGCTGAGCTCCAGGACCACCACTGCATTGGTGCCCCGATCTGAGGGATCTGTCACTCTCCCCCAACCCCCCAGACATTGCCCACCCCTGCCCACCAACCCGATCATTGTCCTGGTCAATGCTGATCCTCACCCACCTAACTGTCGCCCTGGCTGATCCCTGCGCTCCACCCCCCCCCGCCCCTCTGATGAGCACTGCCCTGCCATGCCCTCGACCACCCGGGGGCTTCAATGGCCTCCAATCCCCCCAATGTGGCCATCACATCTAGTTCCACTGGTGGAGACCAGCAGTGATTTTTGCCGGTGTGAGGTCCGACTGGCGCAGAGGTGAGGGTCGGTGAGGCCATAAACTTCCATGCCGAATGCGTTAATATGCTTTGAGCCCTTTTTGGGAGTGAAGTCCGTCCCACCGGCAAAACAGTGCCAGTTACATTGCATACGGCAAGAAAATGGACGCGAACCTGATTTTTCGCCTTATATGCAATTTTGCCACCTCACCACACCGACTAACGGACAGCACCAGGTCGTAAGATCACAGTCTAAGAGTGGATCAGAGAGAGGCCAGAGGGTGAGGTCCAGGTGGAGTCAGAATACTGGAGGCTGAAGAAAAGATCTCTTGTTTGGGGCAGAAATCCAGGCCAAAGAAGTGAGCACAGAGGTTAAGGCAATGGAAGAAGAGCTCAACATCATGCCAAAGCTCAAAATTCATTGAGGTCAGTCCCCAGCAGAAACACTGCCCCTTTGCCACTGAATACAGCTTCCTCTCCAGCCACTTTCGAAGGATGAATCAAAATCCTGTCTAATTTCAGTGTCTTGTTCCACTTTGAGATCAATTTTATACCCTGCAGCCGAATCTTAAAAATGCTTATTAGAGTTTATATGTGATTTGTACCCATAAACATCTGTAAGGCATTTTCAACTGACAGAAAGTGGTTCGTAAAATTCCAGTCAATCCAAAAATTATTCACTTTCAGTTGAAGGATAAAGCAAATCTATTCTTTCCAAAGCTGCCTGCATATGTGGTATACCATGTTCCACAGCATACTTGATTTCTACAGAATATCTGAAATTCCCTTCCATGAACAAACAATGTGGAGAATATTCAAAATACAAGGATTGGTGGAATTGGAATCATACTTTCTTTGATCTCCTTACTATTTTTTGAACTGTAAAGGCAGCTGTCTCCACCAAGCACTTAAGTTGAACTTTATGGGCACTGTCCTGTAACACTTGATTCCCAACATCACATATTCCTTCAACCTATTCCATAACATTGAACATTTCTTGTCAGCACTTTTGTGTAAGCACTCCATGCCTTTACAGACTGCATCTTGTTTCTGGTAACAACACCCACCCATCCATCCACCTCAGTTCACACAGAAGAGTGACAAACCTGCTGCAGACCCTCACAGCCTGACTCCACACCTTCAGATCTCAATCTACTGCTCAATCCAACAGAAATTGCTTCCCCACCTCACATCCCATTCAACACGCTTCCCTACAGGCAATCTCAGAGTGACCTTCTCAAGAGGCTGGATAGACTGGGACTTTTTTCGCTGGAGCGTAGGAGGCTTAGGGGTGATCTTACAGAGGTCTATAAAATAATGAGGGGTATAGATAGGTAGATAGTCAACATCTTTTTCCAAAGGTAGAGAAATCTAAAACTAGAGGGCATAGGTATAAGGTGAGAGGTACAAAATGATCCAGAGGGTCAATTTTTTCACACAGAGGGTGGTGAGTGTCTGGAACGAGCTGCCAGAGGTAGTAGTAGAGGCGGTACAATTTTGTCTTTTAAAAACATTTTAAACAGTTACATGGATAAGATTGGTACAGAGGGATATGGGCCAAGCAGGGGCAATTTGGACTAGCGTAATGGTAAAAATGGTGCGGCATGGACAAGTTGGGCCGAAGGGCCTGTTTCCATGCTGTAGATCTCTATGACTATGACACTACCCTTCAAACCCTCTCTTCCTGAGTGTTGCTGCACCTATGTTCGAGTTCTTTGTTAACCGATCTTCTTCATGTTTGTACAAGTACAAAATTGAACACTGAGGGCAAAGGGTTCTTACAGATCTCCGTAGTCAGCAAATGTTCTGTGTTGACCCCAACTGCTGCTGCTGCAGTTAGTGTCCAAAGGAAAAACTGTGCACTCTATGTGGAATGATAAAACCATGCTTCACCCTCTGGCCTGTCATGGATAACTGACAGTGCAACTGTTGTCACAGAATCAGGTCGGATTGGGAATTGAAAGTCCTGTCACACTTGTGGCACTGCGAAAGGAAACTGAAATTGTCTGACGTACCCTTTGAGGAATCTGAAGCCATGAGCACACACCAAGATGTTGCCATGCGAGTCCACTTTCAGAAGGTTTCCATACAGAGTATCAAACACAAGCCCTCTGTAAAATAAAAGCATCAAGATTAAAATGAAGGTTTGCCATAAGATGTGAGGATTTGTACAGACAAAAGATAATTAATTTACTCCACAAGCAGTAACTAGTTGAGGGTCAGATCACTTTTTACAACAAATGTACTTTAGTTTACACATCCCACTATCATTTTACAAATTGTCCTGTTCCAAATGCAGACTCTAAAGTTGCAAAGATTTAGCACCCTATTTTTAGAAGGCTCCTTGGCCAAACACTCAAACAATTTCCCTGAGATGGAACAAATGATTTCTGATTCTCTTCTAAATTTGACAAGTACTTCACCAAAGTGGTTAATTGAATTTATTTAGATTTAGTACATGAACAATTGGACCTTTTAAAAAGAGCACCAGCTGTAAAGCTCTGGTTGTAGAGGCAGCAATGACAGGTGGGGCAAATACAAAGCCAAATGTGAAAAGTTAATTTGTTATCAGGCTATCCAAGTTATCCAAGTTAGAAAGCTGCTGAAAGGCCGAAGCTATTGAATTCTACAAAGTTGACAAAGTTGTTTGTTGTACAGAGGTGTGCCCTGAATATATTGGTCAGATGAAAATTGCCCAAAATTAAAACGGCCAAAATGGAAATGTGACACCCAATTATTTATCTCATGGCAGGAATAGAACAGACAAAGAAGACAATATTTCCAGGACTTTTATAAATGGATAAAATATTTCTGTAATCTCATGCCAACAAAATTTCAGACTGATTAACAACGGAGCAGGCTCGGATGGCTTGCTTCAGGTGCAGCCATTTTGAGTGTGGAGAGAGAATACAAAACGGCTAGGTCCTATGTCAGGGCTGAGTTGGGTGAAGCATGAAAGGAGCTGAAGGCAATGCTGGCACAGCAAGAGTGTAGGGAAGGCGCTGACCTGGGCCTGAAGCTGAGGCCGAGTCCAGCTTCAGATCAGAGTCAGTCCTTCAATGACCGTCACTCAGTTCAGGATCAAACATGAGAAAAGTCCAATGGTATGAGCATCCGTCAGTGGCTGTTGAACTCACTTATATAACTGAATTTTTTTTGACGTGCTGCAACATTGTAAATGGCTTTCAAACATTTTAACAAAATATGTAAATATTTAAATGTCTTTACTGGAGGATTGAAATTCACAATATCAAGTCACAACATGATCAACTTGATAATTTATCAATTAATCTGCATTTCCTAACAGCTCACATTGTCACACTGTGTATCCCTCTCTTCGGCTACCAATAAAAATATAATTGTTCGATAGTATATAACACCCCCATGTATTCTTTGTACATTCATAACGTCTTAGATATGTTGCTGTAGATGCCTAACATGCAATTCATGCCTTGCAAGATGGGAGATTTATGCCAGCGACAGATACACATGACATATGAACATGTAATACATGTACTGTGTGTATAGCATATCCAGTGTCAAGTTGATCTTGTGTGTTCTGCACTGGGTCTGGTATTTGCAATACAAGATGTGAATTATCACATTGTGAATTTTGATCCTTCTGTCAAGGTATATCAAGGATTTTCATCTCAAATATATTTGGTATTGACTTCTATAATTCATATTCTTAATACTTGTTCTCATACATAATTGGGTTTGGCATATCAATTATTTATCTGGGATTAGGAACTATCTATGAGAAGGTGACTCACAAAGTTGAACTCAACTAGCTTCTCTTGTAATCATTGCTAATTGGACCACTGATTATTTGGTTAAAAAATTCCAAAAAAATTATTTTGTAAGCGTTGGCATTTGTATATTGTCTGCTCAGATCTTTGTTTGCACTGTTACAGACTAAGAGATAAAAGGAGGGTTCATGAGGGACATGAATACGATACTCAGGTCACCCGTGGATAGCTAAACAAACAAAGCTGCACCCAGCAATCATGATTTGACCTCCACTCTGAATGAAGGGTATCCTCTGAACATGGGCTCATCATGCTCCTATTCTCGGAGCCAGTGTCACATTAATGAATAATAATATACAAATGTTTCAGCCATGGAACTCTGCTCACTCCCTGTCCACAATATTCACTTACATAAGCCTAAGAAATTGACCACAGTTAAACTCATGCAAAGCACTTACAAAGCAAACATTACTGCAAATACCTGACAAACACTATGGGTAACATCCAGGTTAGCAGAATGCCAGCTGAAGAACTGGACTGACGTGGTGAAATGTTAATTTTCATTCAAGGGCTGACACAGCCTCAACCTGCCTCCACCTTTGTGCAGGTCTGCTGCAATATAGACACTCAAAAGGATGGTGCTGTGAACTGGCTCTTTGCAATTGCCTCATGCAACTCTACCATCTGGGAATCAATCAGGTGCTGTGTTGCTCCATCACTTTTGCTGTTAAGGAACTGACTACCCATTGTTCACTTTAATCTCCCATCATCTCTGCAATTCTATGCTCAACTTGCTGCTCTTGGACAACCGCTTTTCCATCATGCTAGGCTGTTGCTCCTAGTTGCCCAACCCAATCACTTGTAATGAGTGGTGAGCACTGAAATACACAGAAACATACATAGAGAATAGAAGCAGGAGTAGGTCATTCGGCCCTTCGAGCCTACTCTGCCATTCATTAATTCATTATGGTCATGGCTGATTATCTAATCCCACCTTCCCCCCCATATCTCTTAATCCCTTTCACCCCAAGAGCTATATCTAATTCCTTCTTGAAATCACACAACATTTTGGCCTCAACTGGTAGCGAATTCCACAGATTCATCACCTTCTGGGTGAAGAAATTCTCCTCACCTCAGACCTAAAAGGTTTACCCTTTATCCACAAACTATTGGCACTGTTGATCAGGGATAGTGTCACGGCTGTCGAAAAGATGGACGCCACAGAGGGATTGTCTACGGAATCTCTGTGGGTGGAGGTTTGCAACAGGAAGGGATCAATAACTTTACTGGGTGTTTTCTCTAGGCCGCCCAATAGTAGCAGGGATGTGGAGGAGCAGATTGGGAAGCAGATCCTGGAGAGATGTGATAATAACAGAGTGGTCGTGATGGGAGATTTTAATTTCCCAAATATCGATTGGAATATCCCTAGGGTAAGGGGTTTAGATGGGGAGGAGTTTGTTAGGTGTGTTCAGGAGGGCTTCCTGACACAGTATGTGGATAAGCCTACAAGAGGAGAGGCTGTACTTGATTTGGTATTAGGGAATGAACCTGGGCTGGTGTCAGATCTCTCAGTGGGAGAGCATTATGGGGATAGTGATCATAACTCTATCTCCTTTACATTAGCATTGGAGAAAGATAGGATCCTAGCTAGGTCAAGCTAGGAAGATGTTTATTTGGAGTAAGGGCAATTATGAGGCTATTAGGCAGGAAATTAGAGGCAGAAATTGGAAGGAGGTTTTCTCAGGGAAATGTACAGAAGAAATGTGGCAAATTTTCAAGGAAAATTTGTCTGGAGCTCTGCACAGCAACGTTCCAATGAGACAGGGGAGTTATGGTAGGTTACAGGAACCATGGTGCACGAAAGCTGTAACGAATTTAGTCAAGAAGAAAAGAAAAGCCTACAAAAGGTTCAGGGAGTTAGGTAATGTTAGAAATCTAGAAGAGTATATGAGTAATAGGAAGGAACTTAAGAGGGAAATTAGAAGAGCAAGAACTCATGAGAAGGCCTTGGCAGACAGGATAAAGGAAAACCCCAAGGCATTCTACAAGTATGTTAAGAGCAAGAAGATAAGATGTGAAGGAGTAGGACCTATCAAACGTGACAGTGGGAAAGTCTGTATAAAACCGGTAGAAATAGCCGAGGTACTCAATGAATACTTTACTTCAGTATTCACAGTGGAAAAGGATCTTGGTAGTTGCAGTGCAGACTTGCAGTGGACTGAGAAGATTGAGCAAGTGGACATTAGGAAAGAGGATGTGTTGGAGCTTTTGAAAAGTATCAAGTTAGATAAATCGCCGGGACCGGATGGGATGTACCCCAGGTTACTGTGGGAGGCGAGGGAAGAGATTGTTGAGCCTCTGGCGATGATCTTTGCGTCATCAATGGAGACGGGAGAGGTTCCGGAGGATTGCGGATGTGGTTCCGTTATTCAAGAAAGGGAGAAGAGATAGCCCGGGAAATTATAGACCAGTGAGTCTAACCTCAGTGGTTGGTAAGTTGATGGAGAAGATCCTGAGAGGCAGGATTTGTGAACATCTGGAGAAGAATAGTATGATCAGAAATAGCCAGCACGGCTTTGTCCAAGGCAGATCATGCCTTACGAGCCTATTTGAATTTTTTGAAGATGAAACTAGACACATATACGAGGAAAGAGCGGTAGATGTAGTTTATATGGATTTCAGCAAGGTGTTTGATAAGGCGCATCATGCAAGGCTTATTGAAAAAATGAAGGGGCATGCGATACAAGGGGACATTGCCTTGTGGATTCAGAACTGGCTTGCCCACAGAAGGCAAAGAGTGGTTGTAGATGGGTCTTTTTCAGCATGGAGGTCGGTCACCAGTGGAGTGCCCCAGGGATCTGTTCTGGGACCCTTGCTCTTTGTGATTTTTATAAATGACCTGGATGAGGAAGTGGAAGGATGGGTTGGCAAGTTTGCTGATGACACAAAGGTTGGTGGTGTTGTGGATAGTGTAGAGGGATGTCAGCAGTTGCAACGAGACAGGTAAGATGCAAGACTGGGCGGAGAAGTGGCAGATGGACTTCAACCCAGATAAGTGTGTGGTGGTTCATTTTGGCAGGTCGAATAAGATGAAAGAATACAATATTAAGGGTAAGATGCTTGGCAGTGTGGAAGATCAGAAGGATCTTGGGGTCCGGGTTCATAGGACGGTCAAAGCAGCATCGCAGGTAGAGGCTGTGGTTAAGAAGGTGTATGGAATACTGGCCTTCATCAATAGAGGAATTGAGTTTAGAAATTGGGAGATAATGCTGCAGCTGTATGGGAACCTGGTCAGACCCCACCTGGAGTACTGTGCCCAGTTCTGGTCGCCTCATTACAGAAAGGATGTGGAAGCCAGGGACAGTCTATCCTTCCTTCCTACTTCTCCTTCCACTTTAATGAGTGGTCATCTAATTCCAATCCTTATCCTCAATCAGTCTTTCTTCTCGTGAGGTGACCACTGTCTTAAAACACATTTTAGAAACCCCCTTTGGGATCTCTCTGACTTGCTGGATTCCTATTGACAATTCTTCCCACTCTCTGTTTACAGATCTTACTTTTTGGATCCCTTTAAAACTTTTGACCCATGATTTCTCGTTTTTACATCTCTTCCTCTGTCTTTTCCTTTTTACTTCACAGATTTCTACATGTCTCTGTTAGAACAGCCCATCGAGCTCCATTTCGCAAAAGCTGCAAAGTATTTTCACAACCACCCACGAATACAGTCCAAGAAAACCTAGAAAGTATACAGATAGTCCAATATTGAATCTACTCCTGCAACCTTCAGTCAATTTCTCACCAAACAGGCCTCAAAGTTTTATTTCAAAGGAGCCAAATGGCTTACTATTCCTGGAATACATTCCACTCATTGAGAAAAAGAACCTCTGTGATTCTTTGGGCTGTAATAAAACTTCATTAACCTCAATATATCATTAACAGCCTTTTGATTATAAAAGCCCTATGTACAGCTATAATATCCACACTTGATCATTTTTATGACTTGAATCATGCCATGCCTTAGCCTTCATTCTTTCAGTGTCAGTTGTGACTCAGTGGGTTACAATCTTGCCTCTGAATCAAACGGTTCAAGTTCCATGTCAGCTGCTTAAGCACAAAAGTCTCGGCTGACACTTTGGTGCAGTACTGAGGTCACTCTGCACTTGCAGAGGTGGCACCTTTCAGGTGACACATTCAATCAAGGCTCCTAATTTCTAAGATTGATGTGAAAGATCCTATAACACTGTTCCAAATAGCCAGGATTTATCTCTCAATCAGCATTACTAAAACAGAGCGTGGAATTTTCTGAAAAAATGGCAAAGTATCAGGGTCTCACTGAAAACCTGTGTGTTTCTCTCAAAACACAGCCAAGTTTTCAGACCAGATTTTCTGGCACTTCTGGCGCACAGAAAATCTAAGGATGTGGCTGATGTCATCACTCTGGCAGAATGGAGCCTGATAGAGCCAGCATGGATGGCTCCACAGAGATCGGGACGCACCTTTAAAGGGTGCCTTGATCAACAGTTGAAATAAATGCCCCCAACCACCACACGTACACAGAGGACCAGCCCCACAAGCATCGGGGAGAATGCCCCATCACAGAACTATCGGTTGGGGGGGGGGCAGCATGCCCCTCCCCCCCATCCCCTGTTCATTTGTTCACTCTCTCGTGCTGTCATCTGGGCTCTCCGCATTCCTCTCTCCCAGCACATGTAAGGAGAACTCCCCCCCCACCCCCCCACCCCATGGAGGAGGGCTACCCCCACCACTACCAGAGCCAAGTGTTAACAGATAAATAGTAGCTGGAGACTTTCAATGAATGGTAAATACCTAAATATACCTCATCTTCCAGCACTATCAATAGAGAGTCAGCTGCTGTATTCATATCACCCTTGTTCCCTGGACCAATATCATTAATTTACACTTCTGCACAATGAAGTGCATTTGCCACCCCTTGTTCTTTGGACATTTCTCAATGCTAATTTCAATCATTTCTGCCTCCTGAGGACTAAACTACTGACCACATAACTTATGGTCTTCGTAAATTTTAAAGCACTGCTAATAGTGCCCCATCTCATATCAATTACCGAGGCTATTTTGCTTCTCTCTTATTTAGAAGCTTCACATATTTAAGCTTTTTAAATGACAGATCTCTCCATTTCTGACACTGCAGGTTAACCTGATAGTGAATAATTAATTCATCATTAATTCTGCTTCTATTTCTTCTGTACTGAGAAGAGAAGCAGAATTACCCTTGCCACTGCACACTGCCTGAGCCCCACCCCAGCCCCGCGGCCCCCAACACAGATAAAATACATTGTAGACAAAACCCTAAGTGACAGAGAGCAGAGTAACACAATCCCATTTTGATCCAGTGCAGTAATCCAAGCTCAGGAATAACCACAGGCAAGACAATCTCCATAGCCGAGTAAATTGGAAAGCTGGTTTTACCTGGTTGGGAAAGTGGGATCATATGTGTAGAGGTGCAATTCCTGTGGATATCCAATGGAAACCAAGTGATTTATCATCAGCTGGAAGCCTAGCTCTTCATACTCAGGAGATCTGTATACTGTACAACAGAAGCATATTTTAGTACATCTCCAGCATTATCCTTCATCGATCATTAGTCAAGGTCAGCCTGATCACAATGCAATGAAGAAGACTGTCAAGATGATTCAGTGACATGTTCCTTTTCCTTTTTTAGTGACCTATTGTAAATCATTTATTTTGAAAAGTAAAAAATGAACTTTTGCCCAAGCCGAATCATATGTAATTATTTCACAGCACTGTAACCATGAATAGTTCTGATTTTCCTGTCAGGCAATAAATTATTCTGCAGATACAAATATGCTTTTTCTTCTTAAAACATTCAAATTTTTTCTCATTCTCCTCACCTCAAAATTGTTGGGGTACAGATCACTTCTCCTTCAATACCTTAACAAAGTGACCAGTATTCATATGGGAGTGATGACAGATTTTATTAGCGGTTTTCTTTGTCCTTATTTGTAGATTCACCATACACCAAATGGGAGCAGGAAAGCAGATTGATTTTTGCTCTCCCATGAATGAGGTTAATTACTGTGCCCTGACTCCAGTGCTGGTTGAAATTACAAGCTCAGTGTAAATTCACCAAATATGACGTTAACAACAAATGTTCCCTACCTGCGAGAGTGTAGTCCATGTCAAATCCAAAACATTTAATCTTCTCAAGTGCTAGGCTCCTGTTCACGAAAACTCTGCAGATCAAACACAAAAACATCCCATTCAGAACTCTCAGAAATAGCAGTGCAAAGGAAAATCAGGTCAGTTCTGCAGCCCAGTTAGTACAGGGCTCTATTTACAACAGTCTTTCTCAGAAGCAGGATATGCTTCCATCAAGGGCATGCTGATCTCAGATAAAATACCTGAGGTAGTTACTCAGCACTGTTCTTGTGAATTATCTCGTTATCGACTTGAGAGAAACCTCTGTCTGCCTTCCATGTTTGGGAGATAACGGAGCTCTAAGGAGGGAAAGCTAGAAAGACAACACGTGGAAATTTTCGATTAGAACAGCAATGAATGTATATATTCCACTGTGAGTACCGTGTGCATTAATCTGGGTCTTGCAACACTATGGACACCATATTATCATTCCGGTGACTATGTGGGTATTGTATGCACCAGTCTCAGTCTTGTTCCATTTTGGTACTGTAAGGTACAGTATTTGTCCTGTCCTGTTGTGGGCACTGTATGTACCAGCCTCAGACATGTCTGACTGTGGGTTCTGTGTGTATCAGCACCTATCTGTCCCAGTTTTGGCAAATCCAGGTTAATTGCTCATATCTTTCGAAGTATTCAGTCATATTGTGCCTTAATATAGGCTCAAGCAGTCGTTTTACTATTCATAAGACACTGATCAAAAGCTATCTGGTTTATTCTTTCCTTCTTTTTTGATCACAGAATTAAAAAAAGGAGGTACATGAAAGATGTCAGCTTGGCAACACAAGGGAGATCAGGCTAAATAAAAAAGTACAGAAAAATGAAAGTGAAATAAGCAGGGACAAAGAGACAGTATAGGAATAGATTTGTAGCTCAAGGAATCTTTTTTTAGACATTTTAATAGTAAAATAGAGAAGTGGTGGGGCCAGTTAGGAATCAAGATGGCAATCCATGAAGGACGCAGAAGGCTCAGCTGAGGTACTAAATGAATATTTCACATCATTGTACCAAGGGCAGGGCTTTGCCAAAGCTCCAGTAAACAGGAGGTTGTCAAGGTACCAGATGAGATAAAAATAGAGGAACAGAAGTTCCTAAAAAGGGTGGAAGCAATTAAAGTGGACAAATGACCCAGGATACATTCAAAGTTACTGAGAGAAGGGTAGAAATTGTGAAGGCACTGGCTTCAACTTTCCAATTCTCCCTTGATACAATGAAGCTTGGAATAATGCAAATATTACACTCTTGTTCAATAAAGGTGAGAAGGATGAATCTGGTAATTACAGGCCAGTAAGTTAAACACTGGTAATGAGGAACGTGTGTGACAAATTTGCTTTTGAGATTTTGGATGAAGTAACGGAGAGAATGGCTGAAGACAATGCAGTTGATATTGTGTAACTGAACTTTTGAAAGGCATTTGATAGGTTGTTGAAAAATTGAAAACCACGGGATAATAGTAAGTCGCAAGGATACAAAATAAAAATAACAGGAAACAGAATTGTGGTGTATGGCAATGTTTTTGGACTTGAGGGCAGTGTGCACAGGTGTTCCCAAGGGTTCACTTCTAGGACCACTGCTGTTTTTGATATATGTTAGTGACTTGAACCCGGGGATACTGGACACAAATTGAAAACAGCAGATTCATTTTTACCAGACTGTAATTCTCAGTTCATGTCTCCGATGTAATGCGAGGATAAAGCTCTGAGCAGTTACGGATGGCTTTTGAACGCTGATCCGTGAATCTGAATAATGAGAACAGTCAGTTCAAATGTTATCTCTGTAAAATGGACATTAACCTCAGATCCTAAATACAGGGCTGGTTTACTCAGATTTAGCAAGTTTTGAAATTCAGGGAATACGCCTTGCTGATCCAAGGTCTCAGCAGTTAAATTTTTTTAGCTTTAGCAACACTATTTAATTACTTACAGTGCAATCAATACCCACTGAAAATAAACCAATTTCCAATTATCACCTGGAAATAAGACTTTTTAAGGTATCAGATGCTGGTATGTTCCTTTTCTGTTGTTCCTATGTAATTTCCCATTGAAAACTAGATCCACTGCCAATACCATCTTGATCGAAACCCAGTAGACACCGCAATTTAGGTTACAAATGTAGGAATTGACTCACCAAGCAACTCAGTGACCAGTAAATCCTTGACCCATACATAATTGGAAAGTCGTATGTTCTATCTTTGGTCTGTGTGGAGGGGATACATCTTTGACCTGTTTCAGAGTTACATAAATACATGAAGGAGGGGTCCTCTGCTTCCATCACAGGGCCCTGACAAAGTCAATTTGTGGGGTCACAGGCAATGGGACTTCTCTTCAACTGCTCAAGGCCGTGCCAAAAACCAAATTGGAACCCCAGTGTTGTCAGGAACTCTGGATTCTATTGGTAGTCTCCATATGGAGCATTTAAAGTACACCAATCAAATCACAGAAAACATTTCAGAGGTTGTGCTTTCAGGTTTGTCGAAGCTTGCTTACACAAGCCAGTGACTCTTTGGATACTGAAGCAGTCCATGTCCATATGCAGCAAGACCTGGACAATATTTTGGCTTGGGCTGATAACTGGCAAGTGACATTCACATTACACAAGTGCAAGGCAATGACTATCTCCAACGAGAGAGAATCTATCCATCTTCCATTCAATAGTATTATGATTGCTGAATCCCCCACTCTCAACATCCTGGGGGCTATCATTTACCAGAAACTGAACTGGACCAACCATATAGATACTGTAGCAACAAGAGCAGGACAGAGAATGGGAATTTTGCTCAGATTAACTCAGCTCTTGATGACTCCCCAAAGCCTGTCCAGCATCTTCAAGTCCCAAGTCAGGATTGTGATTGAATACTCTACACTTGC
This sequence comes from Mustelus asterias, assembly GCF_964213995.1. NCBI lineage: Eukaryota > Metazoa > Chordata > Chondrichthyes > Carcharhiniformes > Triakidae > Mustelus > Mustelus asterias. Next base: position 64,614,456 of record NC_135822.1, on the reverse strand, counting down.
CTGGATGAGTGCAGCTCCAGCAATACTCAAGAAGCTCGACACCATCCAGGACAAAGCTGCCTGCATGATTGGCACCCCTTCAACATGCATTCCTTCCACGACCGATGCACAGTGGCAGCTGTGCGCACCATCAACAAAGTTCACTGCAACACATCGCCAAGGCTCCTTCGACAGCATCTTCTAAACCCCAAAAATCTACCACCTAGAAGGACAAGAGTAGAAAATGCATGGGAACATCACAACCTCCAAGTTCCCTTCCAAATCACAAACTATCCTTCACTCTTGCAAGGTCTAAATCCTGAAACTCCCTTCCTAACTGTATTGTGGTTGGACTGCAGCGATTTAAGAAGGCAAAGGCAATTAGGGATTGGCAATAAATGCTGGCCAAGCTAGTGACACCCACATTCTGTGAACGAATAATGAAAAAGAAAGCACATGCCATTTGTGTGTGAGGATTCTGGGTCTGTACTCAACGGAGTTTAGAAGGATGAGGGGGATCTCATTGAAACTTACAGAATACTGAAAGGCCTGGATAGAGTGGACATGGGGAAGCTTTTTCCAGTAGTAGGAAAGACTAGGATCTGAGGGCCCAGCGTCAGCATAAAGGGACGACCCTTTAGAACTGAGATGAGGAGTAACATCTTCAGCCAGAGGATGGTGACTCTATGGAATTCATTGCCACAGAAGGCTGTGGAGGCCAGGTCATTGAGTGTATTTAAGACAGAGATAGATTAGTTCTTAATTGGTAAGGGGACCAAAGGTTATGGGGAAAAGGTGGGAGAATGGGATTAAGAAACCTATCAGCCATGATTGAATGGCGGAACAGATTTGATGGGTCAAATGGCCTAATTCTGCTCCTATATCTTATGGTCTGTCAATGACAAATCAAGAAGATTCAGCCCAGCACATTGCATGGCTCATCCGAAACTGGAAATGGTAGAGTTGGTGCAAAACAGTGGGCAGATTGAAGGCTAAATCCCCAAACATCTTTCCCCTCCTGGATGCACTGATCAGTGCGGAATGAAAAAAGAAAGTTCTGTCTTGGGTCAGCTCTAAAGAATGGGCTTTTAGATGAAGCACTGGTGGAAACACAGCACCCAAAGCCCAGAGAGCTATTCAACAAGTGTCAACACTTTGAGGGGAAAATATTTATTTAAAAATGGGGAAGAAAAACCCACAGTGAACCCGACTGTTCCTAACTTATTTGTTATTCAGTAGTACTTGCTGATTCTACAGTAGAATAACAGTAGCAAAATAATCTCATTGCAGGTTCAGTGGTGATGAAAACCCAACTCCAACTTGGATTTATATAACACCTTATTGTAGAAAATGTCCAAAGGGCTTCAATGGTATAAGAAGTCAAATATTCTTCAGAAATAAGGTCTTAAAGATCACAGTATTTATCCCTCAAGCTAACATGGAATCTAAGTTGTTTCTGAAATCTATTTGACATGCCTGAAGTATTCTGTGTGCTCTGAGCTGCTTAGTGGTACATTTAGTCACAGTATAACACCAGTGTATAATCATGGGACAATCTCTGATCACAGACCCACAACAGCATCTTGTCAGGGTAATGGGAGGCAATTCCCATAAATTAAATCTGCTGTGGTTAGGCCATGAGGAAAAGGACTGTTCACAAAGTATCAGTGTGTGGTTAGGCCCCTGAGGAGTGACCATGATAACAAAAAAATCAGTGGGACGGTCAACCCTAATGGTAATGGGCCTGACAACATAGTGTAAAGGAGTGATTCCGTGACTCTGAGTGTCAGCCCCCTCAATGTTGCACACAGACCACCAGCTGGGATAGTGGCTAAAGGATGCTACTTGGGAATGTCAGCTCAGTTGCTAGCACTCACAACTCTGAGTCAGAAGGGTGTGGGCCCCAAGTCAGTACTGGAAGCTGAGCACAAAACTGAGGCTAACACTCAGTACAGTACTGAGGGAGAGGCTCACTGTCAAATGTGCCATCTTTCAGCTCAGAAATTAAATGGTACATTAAAAGATGCTATGGTTCTATTTCAAAAAATCTCAAGGGAGCCCAAACTCAATGACCCAGCCAATATTCACCTCTCAACCAGTGCTGCTAAAATAGACTATCCAGTCATTAACTTACTGCTGTTTGTGGGATTGTGTTGTGTGTTAGTTAGTTGGCTGAGGTGTTTCTGACATTACAGCAGTGACTGCGCCCCAAAAGTGGCATTAAAGCTCTTTGGGATGTTCTGAGGTTGTGAAAGGTGTCAGCTCATCCACTGAAACCAGTTCACCCATGATGAAACTTAAAAGTACTTGCCAGTCCTTCTGTGTAACTTCAGAATTGATACTGGGTCTGAGGCAACACGGCAGACAAAAATAGAAAATGACAAGCAAACCTTCCTGCAGTGTTTCCACTGGGAATCACATTCAGGTTAATTCTCCTGAGCAAACTTTCAGCAGGCCATTCCTTACCATTCACAGCCTGATGAAAAGAATAACCTGAACAGATACAAATGTGTGCAGAACGGAGGTCAACTTTTCTTGCTCAAACCGTCTTGGTGTGGAATTCTCTTCCCCAAACCAATGCTTATTCCATTTCCAAGGATTTTTCTTAGAGATTTGAAAGGTGCTGTATATAGTTATTTCATGAACAATTGTATACACACTGCAGTATTTTCCAATGTTCTTTTCACTATAACTGCCAGGTTAACATTCAAATATTTCTACTTTGCATTTTAGTATTATTTCATTTTCTATGATTTAACTGAAAAGATGTAGTATCACTCAGTCTGCATCTTAAAATGGTCCATGCTAGTCCATTTAAGTTCTGTTTTACTAACTTCTTTCCACATATGTGTCAGAGAATACAGAATGGTCGCAGCTGTTCATGCTATTCAGTGTTAAAAGGTACACAATAAATGAGAAAACTGTGGCAGTAAACATCTGAACTAAGCAAAATAATGCTTTAGCTGAAAGCAACTCTGCTGCATTGTAAACTAAATTCAATATGAGCTTTGTACCATGTTGCAATCATCGCTCACTTTGAATATGTTTCTTCACAACATCATGATTTTCACAAACTGAACAAACAGTAATGCAATGCAGGAAAGTTAGTAGTTAGTGAGTTGACTTGTCCCCTACCTGTGATGTTAGAGAGTATTACAATGTTACATTGCTCAGTCCGCATCTTGAAGCTCAATAGGTAGTTTTGGGATTTTCTAATTTGGAGGATCCAGAATACTGAAGCAAAATAAAATTGTTGATGGTGTAAGGTTCCCACAGAATCCTATGCTATTTTTCAAAATGCTCATTTATATAATATATAGTTGTCCTTTGCCATTTGTTTCCACTCTGAGGAGCAAGTCAAGGAGGCAGGACCCAAGTCTACTTCAAACCCATATTATTGGCATTATTCTGATGTACACACTAGCCATCTAGCCAAACGAGCTCAGCAGCAGCCACACAGACATGCAAAATGTGAAAATGTTTGAAGCTACATGACTTGTCTAATGTCATTCTACACTTTGGACTCTCAGCAACTATTAATATAACAGATCTGTGAACATTATTACCTGTGTTGATAATCTCGTTTCAGAAGTCGACAATCAACCTGATGACAATCCCCTGTACTTTGGAAGTTGGTGTGATTCTCATGAGTTGAGTGTTGATTGTTGTGCTCTGAGCAGTCGCCTGTTACACTCCCCATACTTAACAACTTCCTTCTAACTTTGCACTCTCCAAGCTTTCAGTGAAGTAAGCTGGAGAATCAAGCCAGCGTCTTCATCCTGTGACCATTCCAGCTGAAATTAGCCAATACTGTTGCAGCTTTTCATTTCTGATACACTATCAGTTGAACCCAGCTGAGAGGCTCCAGTTTATCACTGGAGCTGTGTGCTCGCTCTGACAGGGAGCTCAGCACGTTTCAGCAGCTGCTGCAGTATGTCGAACAAACCCTTGACGACCTCCTGACGATTGTGTGACAAATAAATGGCCCGACACTATCTCCACTGTGCAAACCCAGCCCAAGTCTGGGAGAAAGAAACCTCGCACAATTTCACAAAACCCTCCCATGAACTGGCACTCAAACAAAACCCAAATCCAATTATGTGCAGGTGTTTTCATACCTCCTTACTTCAGCAAACGTCATGCACCTTGGTATAAGAAAATCTATTTAACATGTCACAACATGTCATCATAAATACTTTATTCAGCTCTTAATTAGTGCAGTGCAGTAACTGACTCTGTGAAGCAATGGGTCAGCGGTTGCTCTCTAAATAACAAGTGTAGCTAATTTTAAAGAATATAAAATGTTAATTTTTTTCATATTTTTCCTTTCTGCCTCTACATTCCTCTCCGTTATTCCAATTTTACTTCCCCTATTTCTATAACTGAATTGAAATTCAATTTACTCCTGTAAATTCATTCCTTCTCAGTCCATTTATTTCCCAATTCTTTTCTCATTGCTTGCCCTGTTCACTCAGGTCCTAGATGCCCTCGTTCCTTTGCTGTTCAGTTACCAGCTCACACTTGCACTAACTTTGTGGGCAAAAGTGTTTGAGCAGAAGGTTGCAGGAGGAGCAAGCCGAAGCAAGGCGGTTTTACTATATTACTATTTTGACCCAATATATCTGGATTGCTTCTTTTCACTAAGAAGTTATTTTTTAAAATGCTGCTTTATGAAGTAATGGAAGATTTTCACTAGAATAAACAGTGCTCTACTTTGGAACTAAATTCCTCTGAAAGAGCTTTAATCTGTTGAATTTACTTGACATCCTTTTGACCTGATCAGCCGCTTGTGTGGATCAGAGGATTAACGGATTAGATCTGACTCAAGAGTTTGTACTGATACTTAAAAATTTTTAAAAATCAGAGCAGTACGAGGACTAAGCCTTTACTGAAACAGCATTTACCGAAAATGTCGCTACAAACCAAACATTCTCTCACGCTCACACTCACGTTTTAGAAAGTCTTCCTCTTTGTTCATTTTCTTGACACTCAATTCTAGGCCAAATATGTAGAACAGGAAGACCCAGCCCGTTCCGGATGGATCTAAGATCCAAGTTCATTTAAGGGAAATGGTGAGACAAAGTCCATCAAATGACTTGCCCAAGTAGGGTCAGGTTAACAACTACCTCCAGCCACAAGAGCAGGAGAGTTCAGCTGAAATAAAACCAGTCAGGAGATGGTCAACAGGCAATGGTCTGATCGAATCACGTCACAACAGGGAACCTTCCTTCATTTGATTCACAGATAAAAGAGACCCGTTGAACAATGTGTTGTACAGCACAAACCTTTGCACCACAACATTCCAATGATGAACCCTATTGCCGCTGAGTATTTTTAAACATGGCCTGTGGTTCACATGTCAGGATCAGATTAAGTGAAAAAAATTAATTTAGCACCAGTGAGATTTTTGTCTTTTTAACTCTAAAATAGCCAAATCAGTTTATTTAAAGTTTTAGCTGGTTATAGGACATGGTCAATATTTAACACAGAGCCATAGATTTTCCACAGAGGTCACTTACATCACATGAAGTTGTTCAACTTGTTTTCAATTCCTCTGCTGAGCGCTTTCGCAATTCACAAACCATTCAAATGATTAGGAGTCCAACAATGAGGAAACAATAAATAAAAGTGTCCGACACGCAGCCAGATCTTTGAATGTGCTCACCTGATTACTGCAGAGATTCTCTGCCCGTGGGTTCAGATGAAAGGGCCAGCCCTGTCGCAAATCTTCATGGACTTGTGTACAATTTGAGCTGTTGCTGATTTTAGTTAGGACTCTCTGCCCAAGCCGAACTCTCTTGCAGAGATTACCACAAAATGAGACAGTCGAACTGCTAAAAATAAACTTAAATGGTTGTGTGCAAATATTCACCTAAAACACAGATTTTATTTATAAGACAGCCCTTATGAGACTGAACTAAAGTCCACAGGGACTATGCTTACATTTCTGAACTGGGTGCAGAAATCTGATGGCTCTGACAGGAAAGATCACTTTATCAGATGTTTGAGCAGAGAAACTGTGGTCCAGCTCCAACATTCATCCTCATAAGCAGCCCTAGTGGGAGGGCTGGCAGCTAAATTGAGACAAATGATTTATAATTCCTGCTAGTTGATCTGCAGCATTAACCTAGGGTTTGTGTGCCTGGTTTGTACTTCTTAACTGGCTGCAATCTGGGAGACGGACCTGTCACAAGCAGATGTTTTGCAGACTTACTGTCTATCTTTTTGTGCATTTAACTGACCTCAGCTAGCACATCTAGTTGAAAGAGTATCTGGCACAGCTTTAAATCTAACTTGCAAACAGAGTGCTCAAATTTATTTTCTTAAGTGCAACTGGCTACTGGTGAACTGTGAGCACAGCAAAACTCAGCAACAGCTGCTTTGCAAAGCCAAGGTTTTTCTATGGGAAGTGGAGTCTAAGTAGTCGTTTTCAGACAGCCTGAATGGAGAGAAGGGATCCTGGATGCATTTTCCCTGTCTGCCTCCTCTTTGCCGCTGAGGTTTCCTTTGGATGCCTGTGCGCAAAGGCTTTGCTTTCATGATGGCGACGTTGTGGAGGATACAGACAATCATAAACATGGAGACACAATATGGCATGTACTGGAGGGCCATGTGTATGCTGTTGATGCCTCCCTGCATATTGAGAATCCCGCTCATGAGCTGCTTCTCACTGTTTCGAGATAATACAATGCAATTGCCTCTCTTCGCATAGAGGGCCTCTGTCACCTCCCAGATGCATTAAAGGACAATAAACTGGGGATGCCGAATATGTCACTTGCTCCCTCCTTGAATGATCCAGTTGTGTACGTTTAATGCTACTTTTATGGCCACTAGCAGTGCTATAAAAGCCCAGGTGTGAGGCTTCGGGTCCTGTTGAGAGAGATGTCAAGTTCCATGAACCTTCCCTTGTTGAGACAGAGTTGCCTCAGACATTGCTCCTGAAGGCTGAGGTATGAGGAGAGCTTTCTGAAAACACAGGAGAGTACTCCACCTCCTCCCCTCTCTTGTGGAGCTTCCATCTCCTTTCCTCTATTTTTTGGTCCTGTTGCAGGCTCAGTGAAACTGCAGTTGTAGCACCCCCATATCTCCAGCAGACTTGTGGGAGGTGGGGGCAAATCCTCTGACCTCCCTGATGCACCAGTTCATCAACAAACCTCAGAAACAAGCCTCCGTACTTGCACAAACTTCTTCACAGCAGATGTAAGTCACAAGCACCTCAACCTGCAATTAGATGATTAGATGGCACAGTGGTTAGCATTGCTGCGTCACAGCGCCAGGGACCTGGGTTTGATTCCTGGATTGGCTCACTGTCTTTGTGGAGTCTGCACGTTCTCCTTATGTCTGCGTGGGTTTCCTCCAGGTGCTCTGGTTTCTTCCCACAGTCCAAAAGACGTCCTGGTTAGGTGCATTGGCCATGCTAAATTGTCCCTCAGTGTATCCGAAGGCGCTGGAATGTGGCGACTAGGGGATTTTCACAGCAACTTCATTGCAGTGTCAACATAAGCCGACTTGTGACTAATGAATAAACTTTAGCTTTTAGATGGCGAGCCCTTTAAATAATGCTAATACGTTTGGGGTGGGGGTAGTGGTGGAAGGGACTCTTATGCAGCTGAGTACATGTATTAGCTGTGAATAATAAGTGCAGCCATTTGGTGAATCACTATGGTCCAGGTTTGGAAGATGTCCGTCAAATCAGCGGAAGACTGACATTACGCTCTAGATGAGACTGACGCACATGGGCAATGTGTTAGCCACACTGCAGGTGGCAAGCAGCATGGCCTGTGCCATTTCATGCCTTTAGCTGTAGTGATCTTCTAATTCCTATAGATTATTCTTCAGTGCAGTCACTATCAGTGGAGTGGAAATATAACAATCCGCAGTAAGCAGCAATTGGTTGATTATTTCTCTGTTAAATACATTTTACTGCATTGAATAATCCTTTTTTACTCATATATATTTCTTCAAAAACAAAAACCCTGCTTTCCCATAGTCACTACTCTGTTTGCTGTTTTCTCCCTCTACTTCTACAGATAGCATTGAATCATTTTGAGTAGACAGACACACCCTTGTTCATCATCCTCTGGCATCTCATCCAAATTACAGTAAGAAGTCTCACAACACCAGGTTAAAGTCCAACAGGTTTATTTGGTAGCAAATACCATAAGCTTTCGGAGCGCTGCCCCTAACCACTCCATCTGACGAAGGGGCAGTGCTCCGAAAGCTTATGGTATTTGCTACCAAATAAACCTGTTGGACTTTAACCTGGTGTTGTGAGACTTATTACTGTGCTTACCCCAGTCCAACGCCGGCATCTCCACATCTCATCCAAATACCATGATTCATGTCCAAGTTAGATCAATGAAATTTTGGCAAGCTGTCAGAACACATTTACAATAGGTCATTGGATAACAACCAAGAACAAGTTACCTTCACCAGTTTTTATCCTTCCTAATGCAACAACACTGAAGTCAATTGTCATATCATTGCTTAAGATCAGCTAAATTGACATTGCCAGAGGATCTAACCGAAGACATATGGTTCAGTACTCATTGCTTTGAACAGCAGAGTGATGGACGGGGCTCCATTCTTATTAATGATCTCTTCAAAAAGCCTCGGTCCAATAATAGTTAAGTCCTACAGCAAAAAGACCCAGCAGGAAGTGTCACATAACACCCCCTAATTTTGCAATCCACAATTAAATAATTCCAGTGAGTGGGCTTCCCTTTCATTAGGACCTTCACAAGGCCTCACTGACATCATCTGCTAAAAAAGTGCAGGCACCGCTTGGTTCTAAACTGAATCTTAACCTTGTATGTCAGTCGCTTCTTGAACTAAAATGAGAATAAATAGCTCAGGCAAAAGAAAAGGCTTTATCACCCATGGCTTCAGATTCAGATCTAGAACCAAAATAGTGAAGATGCCTCGGTATCTTTCATTCATATCATAAATCACAAACTGTTCAACATTTCAGAAGAACAAACAGATGCTGAGAAAAACTTTCATTCTGATGCTGAAATACATGTCCCTTTGACTGGAATACATTTTTTGTGGGAACAAAATGAGCTCCACAACATCTGTAGAACTTGCAATTTTGTGATTTGTTTGATTGTTACCATTAATCATTACATCATAGAATGGCTACAATATAGGAGGTCATTCTGCCCATCATATCCATGCCACCTCATCTGCAAAAGCAACTGAGCTCGTCCCATTTTTCCACATCCCCTCAACTTTTCTGTCTTCAGCTGTTATCCAATTTTGTTTGGAAAGCCCCAAGTGCATCTGCTTCCATCAGTCTTAGACAGTGCATTCCAGATCCTAACCACTCACTCTGTTAAGAATTTTTTCCTCAGGTTGCCATTGCTTATCAAATCTCCTCTCATTCTCATCTTTTCTAAGAAGCCTCAGCAATTAGGTGGATTGGCAATGCTAAATTGCCTCTTAATAAGCTGGCAGCCCAATCTTACCTGCATTTCCCCCTTTACCATCGCGTTCGCCCGTCCAGATTCGGCACAAAACAGACATGCTCGGCAAAGATCATTCTCTGGTATGTGTGTGTGTGGGGGGGGGGGGGGGGGGTGGCGCAGATCATTCTCTGGTGGGGAGGAGGGAGGCCAGATCTTTCTCTGGTGGGGGAGGGGGTGGGGGGGGGGGGGGGCAGGAGCGGAGGGGGGTCCGCTGCCATTCTGCAGGCGATCGGTGGGGAGAAGGGGGGCAGGGGGTTGTGATCGGTCTGCATAGCGGGGGGATGGGTGGATAAGGGGGACAGTTATGTTGTGGGGGTGGGGTGATATCTGTGGGGACCATCGCTCCTGGGCCGCTTTATACACTTTTTGCGGTTCGGGAGCGATGCGACAGGCGAGCGATTTTTCACATTTTTTTTTACTGCGCATGCACAGTTGAAGGCTCCGATCGGAGCATGTTTCAGGAGCGATAAGCCCCGCCCACAGCGCGATTCAGACTCGTGATTTTTTTTCAGGCTCCGGGAGCGCCTGCGAACAGGTTTTCAAGTCAGATCTGAATTACGCCCAGATTCAGCACTTAGAATCAAAATGGTAAAATCGCCCCTTAGTGTCCAAAAATATAGGTAAAAGTAGGTTAGGTGGATTAGCCATGGTAAATGCACGGGGATAAGGGGATAGGGTGGAGATGCGGGGTATGGCAGCGGCCTGGGTAAGATGCTCTTTTGGAGATTTGTGCAGACTCGATGGCCTCCTCCTGCACTGTAGGGATTCCATGATTCCAAATGTACAGTGCCAGAATTGGACATAATGGGCAGGATTTTACAGCCACGCTCAACCCGAGACACAAAAATTCCACCCGAGGTCAATGGACCTTCCCATTGTCCACCCTTTGCCGCTCCAATTGGGCGGGGCGGTAGAATTCCGGCAAATAATTCAGTTGAAGCTAAACCAGAGATTTATAAAATTCATCATAACTTCCTTGCTTCTGTGCCTCCCCTTATGAAGGCCTTTTAACCACTTTCCTAACCTGCCTTGCCACCTTTAATATATTTGTGCACATATACCTCCAGGTCTCTCTGTTTCTGCACCCGCTTTAAAATTGTACTCTGTTATGCAACTGTTGTGAAGCCCTCCACAATTTGACTGGGTACTTGTTACATATTTACCTAATCAGAGGAACATTTCAGCAACGTGATCAGAGCCTGAAAGTAATCTCTTCCAGAGAATGTTTGATAGTGTTCTTAATTTACAAGTTAGAACAAGTAAAGATGGGGTACCTGGATGAGCACTCAGATCCTGTGTGGGTCAGCTGGCAGGTTATTTGCAGACATCTTCAACCTCCCTTTACAACAATCTGAAGTTGTTGAAATACTATCTGATTCAAGAAGACGACCATCATCCCGGTACCAAAGAAAAGCGAAGCAGCATGCCTCAATGACTATCGTCTGGTGGCACGAATAAATTCCAGCCTCCTGGATTGCCTGGATCCACTACAGCTCGCCTACCGCTGCAACAGGTCCACAGCAGACATCATCTCCCTGGCCCTGCACTCAACCCTGGAACACCGAGGTAACAAAGACACCTATGTCAAGACTCCTATTTATTGACTACAGCTCAGCCTTCAACACCATTATTCCTACGAAACTCATCTTCAAACTCCATGGCCTGGGACTCGGCTCCTCCCTCTGCGACTGGATCCTAAACTTCCTAATCCACAGACCGCAATCTGTAAGGATAGACAACACCTCCTCCACGATCATCCTCAACACCGGCGTCCCACAAGGCTGTGTCCTCAGCCCCCGACTATACTCCTTATACACCTATGACTGTGTGGCCAAATTCCCCTCCAAGTCGATTTTCAAGTTTGCTGACGACACCACCGTAGTGGGTCGGACCTCAAACAATGACGAGACAGAGTATAGTAATGAGATAGAAAATCTGGTGAACCGGTGCGACAACAATAATCTCTCCCTCGATGTCAACAAAATGAAGAAGATAGTCAGCAACTTCTGAAAGCGTAGTGGAGAACATGCCCCTGTCTAATCACTGGGGACGAAGTAGAAATGGTCGAGTGCTTCAAGCTTTTAGGTGTCCAGATCACCAACAACCTGTCCTGGTCCCCCCATGCCGACACTATAGTTAAGAAAGCCCACCAACACCTCTACTTTCTCAGAAGACTAAGGAAATTTGGCATGTCAGCTAAGACTCTCACCAACTTTTACAGATGCACCATAGAAAGCATTCTTTCTGGTTGTATCACAGCTTGGTACGGCTCCTGCTCTGCCCAGGATTGCAAGAAATGACAAAAGGTCGTGAATGAAGCCCAGTCCTTCATGCAAACCAGCCTCCCATCCATTGACTCTGTCTACACTTCCCTCTGCCTCAGAAAAGCAGCCAGCATAATTAAGGACCCCACGCACCCTGGACATTCTCTCTTCCATCTTCTTCCGTTGAGAAAAAGATACAAAAGTTTGAGGTCATGTACCAACCGACTCAAGAACAACTTCTTCCCTGCTGCCATCTGACTTTTGAATGGACTTACCTCGCACTAAGTTGATCTTTCTCTGCACTCTAGCGATGACTGTAACACTACATTCTGCACTCTTTCCTTTCCGTCTCTATGAACGATATGCTTTGTCTGTATAGCATGCAAGAAACAATACTTTTCACTGTATACCAATACATGTGACAATAATAAATCAAATCAAAATAGTGTATTTTCACTTCTGATTATATTAAACACCAAGTTTACACAGAAGAGAGGTAAATAAAGCTTTGTTCGTAAGTCTCCTTCAGTGAATAATGTTAAAGGTGTTTACTTCATGTCATTCATGAAGAAGAAAACAAATATTTGTGCATGAAACACTGACACCTTTAAGGCTTTAGGCATGTTAAATTTCTACATATGCTGCTGCATTTGTCATTATTGTTCAAGTCTGAGGGCGATATACAGCTGAGTCACAGCATATAGCTTCATAGAAATAGCAGCACAGAAACAGTTCATTCAGCCCAATAGGTCAATGCTCTCGGCCAGCCTGCTCCCATCTCTGTTCATTAACCCAGTTAACATATCTCTATGTTTCTTCCTGATGTGCTTATCTCACTCCCACTTAAATACATCGACGTGCACTTTGCCTCAACTCCTCCCTGTAACAGTGAATTCCACATTCTAACCACTCCCGAGATGAAGTAACTTATTTTACTGAATTTATTGATGCTTATCTCAAAATTATAGCCCTATTACAGATTAGTGCATTTTTATCAATAAAAGATAGAGTTAAGGAAATCTGAGAGTAAATGAATCCTGCCTCTTTAAGTTCTTGCCAACCAGCCCCTTTACTGCCTCAAAACACCAACATGACCCCAAGTGCCAGGCATCTTCTCCATTAGATGAGGTCACTTTTAGAGTCCTGGCTGCAGCACCCCAACCAGCCAGCACATTACTTCCAAAGGCAGTTGAAATTTTGAAATTTCTAGCAGACAAGGGGCAGCTTAATGGCAAAAACAAATTGAAATTTTGTTGTACCTCTAATATAATAAGACATTCCAGAGCCCTTCACAAGTGGCAGGATGGGCACAGAATAGGGCGAGGCAGGAGAGTGAGAGGACATATTTGAAAAGAAGGCCAACCAGATAAGTTATAAGCAAGCTGCATATTATGTAGAAAAATAGCAAGTGTCATTGGTCTACAGTCATATTTGGCTTCAAAACCTCAAGGCAAATTGCTTTCACATGTTATCAAACTAGGGGAAGGCAGCTCAGATTCTACTGCACAAGTTGGACAAAATATCTGTGTGGGCAGAACAATGACTAATGGAATTTGTATGTTCAGTATTGCACGTAGAACAGAAAATGTGTGCCACATCTGAAGTTGAAGTCGACAAGAATGAAGCTGAAGGTTCAAGTGGGACGCCCTCACTCATCAGTATTATCACATCCTGTGAACAAATTAAAAAGGAGTCATTCTGGAAGAGGAATTATCAAAACCAATGGGATACTAAACCATGCAGCTAAAACAAAGCTGTCAGCAGACTCAATTCACATATGAACAGAGGATTCCACTGGCTTTGGATCAGTATCCTTGCCATCTTCTCAGTAGAGCAGGTTACAATCAGATATGGTCAGCTCCCCTAACTTCAGGGCGAGGAAGAAATCTGAGTGATATTAACTGCCCACCCACCAGTTTTCTGGATGAACAGAATTAAGACCACTACTATTGTTCCAAATTCTTGCAGTCACTTCTGAGATTGTGACATCTCTAAAACACCCATTTCCTTTGCTACTGCAACCTGGTTTTACCTAACACAACTTTAAACAGATGAGAAAAAACTCCAAGATGGTAATTAACTCTTAAATTTCACACTCTTCACTTGGTAGAATTAACTGATGCTCTTGTGGGTACAATGACGCACAATCTGACTGGGTGCCTGTAAATGGGCTATTTTGTACATCAGTACAGAGATCCCACTGTGCCTTGAAGACAAAATAAAGGGAAGAGGGCCAGGAGGAGGATTTCTGTTTTCATACAATAAATGAGGGATGAGGGAAAGAAAGAGGTACAGGACAAAGACCGCAGGCAAAATAAGAATTATTGTTTCATGCGAGTGCAGCGTCCAGAATCAAAAGCCCAATGAAGTATTTCCTCAGGGAGGTTAGCAGGCTAAAGCTGATGAGGGGGTAATAAACTTTTCCAGTCACGCTGACTTCCCTGATCGGAGAGGCACATAGAAATGAATCAAGATTGTCGTGTAGGTAAGGGCCAAGCAATTTAAACCTGGATAGAGTTCTGGTGCTGTTTTGATGATGGAATAGCAGACTACACCCTTCAGCTTCAAAAGGCAATATTGCAGGTTCTCTCAGCCCGGTGGGGTCATTTGACATAACTCCCACTTTGTCACCTTGGTTTGGACAAAGAATGTATATTCTTGCTCTGGATTCTTGAAGTGGTTAATCTTTCATCCATTACGACATTTAAGTTTCAGTGTCCTCTGTTCTCACAGACAGATCATCACAGTTGTCCAGGGCTATGCCTCAGAAATGGTAAGGGGCCTTGTGCATTACCTTGAAATTTGATTTCGATAGTCACTGGTGGCATTAGTACCCCGTCAGAGATAATGGTCGGAATTCTCCCAAAAAATTTTGAAGTGTTGAATTCATGGGAAAACTGGAGTAATTCATGCTAGTTTTTTCAGTGGGAGTTCAGACTAGAATCGCCCACACTCTGTGCACTGCAGAGGCCACCAGCATAAATATCATTAGATTTCAGGGGATAAGGCCTATCCCCGCCCGGAAAGCTGAAAGCAGTGGGCTTCTGCACATGCGCAGTGGCCCCGAATTGTTAGCATCCCGTTTGCTGGCCCCCTCCTGCCCTGATCACTGGCCTCCCTCCTGCCCCCATCGATCCCAATGCAGAGTGGCAGCGGGACCCTCCACCCCCACCGATTACCCCCAGGCCCGCTCCCAATAGACCCTGTCTCCAAATACGCCCCACTCCATACACCCCACCCTTTGGCATTGACAAATTGCCCCTTGGGCACTGCCAGGGGCACAGGCTGGCATTATTAGGGTGCCAATGCCCAGGGGCACCCCCCCCCCCCAGTGCCTGACTCCCTGGGGGGGCCCTGATTGCACCCCCCTTCACTCCAGCGGGGTCAGGCCACTAGTTCCCCGAATGTGGGGAGATAGTGTAATTCCTGCTGGAGTGAAACACTGGCGGGGGGAGGGAGATGCAAATTACACTTAAATTACATTACAACAAGATTAAAATTACTTACCTGGTCTTCCCACCGGTTTCCAGCACTGATCTAAAGGCACCGGACGCAGACGCAGCGGGAATGCATGCGTGAATCTGTACATGCCCATGCCGTGAGATTCTCCCACCCCTCTGCGCTACAAATTTAGTGTGGCAGGGTGGGAAAATCGCCCTCAACGTGCAGGTTAGGTGCATTGGCCATGCTAAATTTTCCCTCAGTGTACCCGAACAGGCGCTGGAGTGTGGCAACTACGGGATCGTCACAGTAACTTCATTGCAGTGTTAATGTAAGCCTACTTGTGACACTAATAAATAAACGTATAAACTTAAAACAGGTTGCTGTGGTTTTCTGAAAGCTCAAATTTCATTGGGGCTTCAGTCAGAATTTGTCCATAATAGGACGTATTTCCTGACACCACCCCACCCCCGCCCTCCCCATTACCATCACAACACGGAGACAGCCCTCCCTGGGCCTACAATGGGATTTTCTGGTCCCACTGCTCCTAATGGTATTTCCCACTGTTTCCACCCTCCGCCACCTGGGCACCCGTGGAGGGGATCACCATCATCAGGACTGGAGGATCCTGCCGGCAGCGACAGCAGGGGTACCCACCCTGTTTGTAAACGCAAGCGTACACACACACACACACACAGCTGGGGAAAACAATCATCATGGATCCCTATTATAAGTTTTCATGCATGTCCTTGTCTCAATAACAATATTTGTCCCAAACTCTCTGTAACGTCAGAGAGACTGAGATAATGATGGGGGAGGAAAGTCGCTGCACCATATGGACTCGAGTGGTTTAAGAAGGCAGTTCAGCACTTCCTTTTCAAGGTCATTTAGGGATGGGTAATCAATGTTGGCTTTGCGAACAACGCCCATATCCCAAGAATTATTTTTTTACAATCACCTGTCCTATTAGTTACTTCTTTGAGTTTATTATCAACTTAGTTTGATTATGCTGCTGTGAAAAGCCTGGGATATTTTCTTAAGTCAAAGTCACGATTGTTGTAGTACAGGTGTAATGACTCATGCATGAGACTAAATTTTCTGTTTTAAATAAAATGGCATCTGAAACCAAAAGAATGACGAATGCAGAACAGCAGGTCAGACAAAATACAGCTGAGATTTCAAAGTGCCTTTTAATCCATGTTCTTGCTGCAAAAAACTGCAGTCATGTTAATTCAGTTCTTATTTATTTCCCACTGGCCTTATTCTGCGTCCATCTTTCACTGTACAGGAGTACTGCTGCACTGATGCAGTGACCTTGCTCAATGACGTGGCTTTCTGACTGTGATCAACGAGTTGGAGTCTGACCTAAAAACGCAGACTGCAGTTTAAATGCACAGAGTGGCAGATTGAGAGAGATGGAGACACAGAGGAGGAAGATACCAAACAACAAACTGATTATACAGAAGGACAGAGACTGATTAAAATAAAGAATAAGACTGAGGGACAAAGGGGAAAGAGAATGATGATGGATGAGGATCTGGAATACACTTCCTTGGATGGTGGTTACAAATTAAATAATAGCCTTCAAAAGGGAATGGGATAAATAGATGAGGGGAAAAATGGCAGGGATTTGGGGAAATTAGAGTGGGGAGTATCGCTAACTCAACTGATCTTTGAAAGAGGTGGTGCAACCTCAATGTGCCGACTAGTCTCCTTTGACTCTTCTAATCGTAAAATAGTACAAGGAATTCTTCATTATATGACTGAGTCAATGGCTAAGGAAATCACAGAGTCGTGGGGCTTGCACATTTATTTTATACAAATATTTACAAGTAGGAGGAGCTGATACACCCAGGTTCATGAAGCACAATTGTTTCTTGGATAACAGCAAAGACGAACATTGATCATAAGTTGCAAATGTGAATTAAATCAATCATAAAATTTAGGCAGTTTGTCCATTTCAGTAAGACCAAGAGCTTGCCCCCATAACACACCGAGGAGCTGGAAGCTGTGGGAAGCCCTTTGGGCTGTACGCACCACAGAATGTTTGACGTAAAATGTCAACAAATACTTCAAGTATATACTGTAACTGGAAAAAATTGAACAGTGCTGCGCTTCAGAGAATGCCAAATTTTAACTTAAGTAATCTACTTTGCAAAATGGCATAGATAAATATATTTTTGAGCTAAGCAAAACAGACAGCTGAACCTCTGTGCATACACAGTGACATAAGTAAACTTCCATAGGTCTCTGCAGTCTGTACGCCCCAAATTCTGCACCTCGGCTGGCATTCGTGGCCAGAACTATCCACTGACTTTCAGTGGTACTTGATGATCCCAGCGGCGGGTGTGGTCAGAAAAATCTATTATTTTTCAGTCTTCTCAGAAGTCTGTGTGATCTGCTGCCACCAAGTGGATAGATCCTGTCATAAATTCGCACGAGCAGTCATCCTGAGAGATTGGCAAGATTGGGGGTATATCCACTCTGGACTTCATAAGAATGAGAGGTGATTTCACTGAAACAAATTCAATTCTGAGAGGGCCTGTCAGGGCAGATACTGAGAGGATGTTTCCCCTAACTGAAGAGTCTTGAACTGGAGGTCAGAGTCTCAGGATAAGGCTCTTTTGGGACTAATCTGATGAGAAATTTCTTCATTAAGAATCACAATTGTCTGCTCCAGCAGACTGAGGATGCTCAGTTGTCAAGACTGAGATTGATGGGGTTTAAGGGAATAAAGTGATTTGCGATAGGGCAGGAGGGGAGAGTTGAGGCAGGAGATCAGCAATGATCTGACTGAATGGAAGAGCAGGCTGCAAGAGTGGTATGCCTTACTCTAACTTCTTCTGTTCTCAAATGAATGAGCGTTCTGATTAGCAGCCCAGGCTGTGAAGAAGTATGAACAGATTCTAAACTAATGAAAAGTGGAACTTTTTCAAGGAACAAATACTGGGTGTCCTTGATAGGTATGTCCCTGTCAGGCAGGGAGGAAATGGCCGAGTGAGGGAACCATGGTTCACGAAAGAGGTGGAATGTCTTGTGAAAAGGAAGAGGGAAGCTCATGTAGGGATGAGGAAACAAGGTTCAGATGGCTCGATTGAGGGTTACAAGTTAGCAAGGAACGAGCTGAAAAAGGGGCTTAGGAGAGCTAGGAGGGGACATGAGAAGTCCTTGGCGGGTCGGATCAAGGAAAACCCCAAGGCTTTTTACTCTTATGTGAGGAATAAAAGAATGACCAGGGTGAGGTTAGGGCCGGTCAAGGACAGTAGTGGGAACTTGTGTATGGAGTCAGTAGAGATAGGCGAGGTGATGAATGAATACTTTTCTTCAGTGTTCACCAAGGAGAGGGGCCATGTTTGAGGAAGAGAAGGTGTTACAGGCTAATAGGCTGGAGGAAATAGATGTTCGGAGGGAGGATGTCCTGGCAGTTTTGAATAAACTGAAGGTCGATAAGTCCCCTGGGCCTGATGAAATATATCTTTGGGAGGCAAGGGATGAGATTGCAGAGCCTTTGATCTTTGGGTCCTCACTGTCCACGGGGATGGTGCCAGAGGACTGGAGAATGGTGAATGTTGTTCCTCTGTTTAAGAAAGGGAATAGAAATGACCCTGGTAATTATAGACCGGTTAGTCTTACTTCGGTGGTTGGTAAATTGATGGAAAAGGTCCTTAGGGATGGGATTTACGACCATTTAGAAAGATGCGGATTAATCCGGGATAGTCAGCACGGATTCGTGGAGGGCAAGTCGTGCCTCACAAATTTGATTGAATTTTTTGAGGAGGTAACTAAGTGTGTTGATGAAGGTAGGGCAGTTGATGTCATATACATGGATTTTAGTAAGGCGTTTGATAAGGTCCCCCATGGTCGGCTTATGATGAAAGTGAGGAGGTGTGGGATAGAGGGAAAGTTGGCCGATTGGATAGGTAACTGGCTGTCTGATCGAAGACAGAGGGTGGTGGTGGATGGAAAATTTTCGGATTGGAGGCAGGTTGCTAGCGGAGTGCCACAGGGATCAGTGCTTGGTCCTCTGCTCTTTGTGATTTTTATTAATGACTTAGAGGAGGGGGCTGAAGGGTGGATCAGTAAATTTGCTGATGACACCAAGATTGGTGGAGTAGTGGATGAGGTGGAGGGCTGTTGTAGGCTGCAAAGATACATAGATAGGATGCAAAGCTGGGCTGAAAAATGGCAAATGGAGCTTAACTCTGATAAATGTGAGGTGATTCATTTTGGTAGGACTAATTTAAATGTGGATTACAGGGTCAAAGGTAGGGTTCTGAAGACTGTGGAGGAACAGAGAGATCTTGGGGTCCATATCCACAGATCTCTACAGGTTGCCACTCAAGTGGATAGAGCTGTGAAGAAGGCCTATAGTGTGTTAGCTTTTATTAACAGGGGGTTGGAGTTTAAGAGCCGTGGGGTTATGCTGCAACTGTACAGGACCTTGGTGAGACCACATTTGGAATATTGTGTGCAGTTCTGGTCACCTCACTACAAGAAGGATGTGGAAGCGCTGGAAAGAGTGCAGAGGAGATTTACCAGGATGCTGCCTGGTTTGGAGGGTAGGTCTTATGAGGAAAGGTTGAGGGAGCTAGGGCTGTTCTCTCTGGAGCGGAGGAGGCTGAGGGGAGACTTAATAGAGGTTTATAAAATGATGAAGGGGATAGATAGAGTGAACGTTCAAAGACTATTTCCTCGGGTGGATGGAGCTATTACAAGGGGGCATTACTATAGGGTTCGTGGTGGGAGATATAGGAAGGATATCAGAGGTAGGTTCTTTACGCAGAGAGTGGTTGGGGTGTGGAATGGACTGCCTGCAGTGATAGTGGAGTCAGACACTTTAGGAACATTTAAGCGGTTATTGGATAGGCACATGGAGCACACCAGGATGATAGGGAGTGGGATAGCTTGATCTTGGTTTCAGATAAAGCTCGGCACAACATCGTGGGCCGAAGGGCCTGTTCTGTACTGTACTGTTCTATGTTCTATGTTTAAACGATCCAAACGATTCTAAACAGTCCAAAGATGTGCGGGTTAGGTTGATTGGCCATGCTGAAAGATTGCCCCTTCGTGTCCTGAGATGCGTAGGTTAGAGGGATTAGTGGGTAAAATATGTAGGGATATGAGGATCGGGCCTGGGTGGGATTGTGGTCAGTGCAAACTCGATGGGCCGAATGGCCTCTTTCTGTACTGTTGGGTTTCTATGATTTCTATGATTAGATGAGAATATTTTCTTTCCACCATTTAACAATTACAAACTTGTTTGCTTCTGCACAAGCATTTACTTCAAACACCAAAGCACACACAGTACAGTAACTTACTCACCAGACATTTATTTAGTGTGTCGATGTGTGGGCAATATTTGTGCTCAACATTCGCATACTTTTGTTTAATGACCATTACACGGTATAAAGGGTGACCAATTCAGCATTTAGTTGTTGACAATTATTGAAAAATAAACAGGAGTGGCAGCTTAATAGGAAACGCAATGAGAAAGTTCATAGAGTCACTAAGAGTCACAAAGGTAAAAAGACCCTGATGATAGTTATGTACAGGCCCCCTAGTAGTAGTCAGAATGTGGGGCAGAAAATAAATCAGGAGGTAGAACAGGCATTTAAAAAAGACAATATTGCAATAATCATGGGGGACTTCAATATGCAGGTGGACTGGGAAAATCAGGTAGGTAGTGGATCCCAAAAAAAGGAATTTGTGGAATGTCTAAGAGATGGTTTTTTTGGAGCAACTTGTGACAGAGTCTACGAGGGAACAGGCAATTCTGGATTTGGTGTTGTGTAATGAGGCAGACTTGATTAGGGAACTTAAGCTGAAGGAACCCTCAGGGAGCAGTGACCACAATATGATAGAATTTACCCTGCAGTTTGAGAGGGAGAAGCTGGAATCAGATGCAACGGTGTTCCAATTAAATGAAGGTAATTGCAAAGACATGAGGGAGGAGCTGGCCAGAGTTGATTGGAAAGGGAGCCTAGCAGGGAAGACAGTGGAACAGCAATGGCAGGAGTTTTAGGGGGTTATTCGGGAAGCACAATAGAAATTCATCCCAAGGAGGAGGAAACGTGCTAAGGGGAGGAGGAGGAAACATGTAAAGGGGAGGACGAGGCATCCATGGCTGATGAGGGAGGTCAAGGACACCATAAAAGCAAAAGAAAAAACATACAAAGTGGCGAGGATTAGTGGGAAGCCAGAGATTTTGGAAGCCTTTAAAAGTGAGCAGAGGACAGCTAAAAAAGCAATAAGGGAGGAGAAGATGAAATATGAGTGTAAGCTGGTTGGTAATATAAAAGAAGATAGGAAGAGTTTTTTTCAATATATAAAATGTAAAAGAGGCAAAAATAGACATTGGACCACTGGAAAATGAGGCTCGAGAAGTAATAATAGGAAACAAAGAAATGGCAAAGGAACTGAATAGTTCCTTTCATCAGTCTTCATGGTGGAAGACACCAATGGGATGCCAGAGCTCCAGGAGAATCGGGGGCATAAGTGAGTGCAGTGGCCATCACTAAGGAGAAAGTTCTGGAGAAACTGAAAGGTCTGAAGGTGGATAAATCACCTGGACCGGATGGACTACACTCCAGGATCCTAAAAGAGATAGGTGAGGAAATTGTGGAAGCATTGGTGGTGATCTTTCAGGAATCACTGGAGGCAGGGAGGGTCCCAGAGGACTGGGAAAGTAACTAATGTAACACCGCTGTGTAAGAAGGGAGGGAGGCAGCAGACAGAAAATTATAGGCCGGTTAGCTTCACTTTGGTCATCGGCAAGGTTTTAGGGGTCCATTATTAAAGATGAGATCACGGAGTAATTGGAAATGCATGATAAAATAGGACTGAATCAACACAGTTTCGTCAAGGGGAGGTCATGTCTGACAAATCTGTTGGAGTTCTTTGAGGAGGTAACAAGGAAGTTAGATAAAGGAGAACCAGTGGACGTGATTTATTTAGATTTCCAGAAGGCCTTTGACAAGGTGCCGCATAGGAGACTGTTAAATAAGTTAAAAGCCCATGGTGATTAGGGTAAGGTCCTGGCATGGATCCTGGCTGACTGGCAGAAGGCAGAGAGTGGGGAAAAAGGGTTCTTTTTCAGGATAGCAGCCAGTGACTAGTGGTGTGCCTCAGGGATCGGTACTGAGACTACAACTTTTCACAATATACATGCACGATTTGGAAGAAGGAACTGAAGGCACTGTTGCTCAGTTTGCAGATGATACAAAGATATGCAGAGGGACAGGTAGTATTGAGGAAGCAGAGGGGGCTGCAGAAGGACTTGGACAGGTTAGGAGAGTGGGAAAAGAAGTGGCAGATGGAATACAATGTGGAAAAGTGTGAGGTTATGCACTTTGGAAGGAGGAATGGAGGCATAGACTATTTTGTAAATGGGGAAATGCTTTGGAAATCAGAAACACAAAGGTACTTGGGAGTCCTTGTTCAAGATTCTCTTAAGGTTAACGTGCAGGATCAATCGGCAGTTAGGAAGGCAAATGCAATGTTAGCATTCATGTCGAGAGGGTTAGAATACAAGAGGAGGGATGTACTTCTGAGGCTGTATAAGGCTCTGGTCAGACCCCATTTGGAGTATTGTGAGCAGTTTTGGGCCCCGTATCTAAGGAAGGATGTACTGGCTTTGGAAAGGGTCCAGAGGAGGTTCACAAGAATGATCCCTGGAATGAAGAGCTTGTCCTATGAGGAACGGTTGAGGACTCTGGGTCTGTACTCATTAGAGTTTAGAAGTATGAGGGGGGATCTTATTGAAACTTACAGGATACTGTGAAGCCTGGATAGAGTGGACATGGAGAGGATGTTTCCACTAGTAGGAAAAACTGGAACCAGAGGGCACAACCTCAGGCTAAAGGGATGATCCTTTAAAACAGAGATGAGGAGGAAGTTCTTCAGCCAGAGAGTGGTGAATCTGTGGAACTCTTTGCCTCAGAAGGCTGTGAAGGCCAGGTCATTGAGTGTCTTTAAGGCAGAGAGAGATATGTTCTTAATTAATAAGGGGATCAGGGGTTATGAGGAAAAGGGAGGAGAATGGAGATGAGAAAAACATCAACCATGATTGAATGGCGGGTGCAGACTTGATGGGCCAAGTGGCATAATTCTGCTCCTATGTCTTATGGCCTTATAAGATGAAACCATGCTGATTTTGCCCTATTTTCCCATTCGCTTCCAAGGATGAGATTTCTGAATACTTGGAAGTGCCTGGTAAAATAGGATGAAGTCAACATGGTTTCACCAAGGGGAGGACATGGCTGACAAATATGTTAGAATTCTTTGAGGAGGTAACAAGCAGGTTAGACAAAGGAGAGTTATCTACTTGGATTTCCAGAAGGCCTTCGACAAGGTGCCGCACAGGAGGCTGCTGAGTAAGATAAGAGCCCGGGATGTTCGAGACAAGGTACTAACATGAATAGAAGATTGGCTGACTGACAGAAGGCAGAGAGTAGGGGTAAAAGGTTCCTTTTCAGGATGATAGCCGATGTCTAGTGGAGTTCCGCAGGGGTTAAAGTAAATTGGATTTATTCGTCACAAGTAAGGCTTACATTAACACTGCAATGAAGTTACTGTGAAATTCCCCTAGCCGCCACAGTTCGGCACCTGTTCGTGTCAATGCACCTAACCAGCATGTCTTTCAGAATGTGGGAGGAAACTGGAGCACCCGGAGGAAACCCACGCAAACACAGGGAGAACATGCAAACTCCACACAGACAGTGACCCAAGCTGGGAATCGAACCCAGGTCCCTGGCACTATGAAGCAGTAGTGCCTGCCATTGTGCTACCGTGCCGCCACGCGGGTTAGTGTTGGGACCACAACATTTCACTTTATATATCAATAATCTAGATCAGGGGTCTCCAAAGTACAGCCCGCGGGCCACATCCGGCCCGCAGCGGGCCGCATCCGGATCGGAGTTTGGAGACCGCTGCTCTAGATGAAGGAATTGAGGGCATTGTGTCTAAGTTTGAGATTGATACAAAGATAGATAGAGGGACAGGGAGTATTGAGGAGGCGGGAAGCTGCAGAAGGACTTGGACAGGTTAGGAGAGCGGGCAAAGAAGTGGCAGTTGGAATACAACATGGGAAAATGTGAGGTTATGCACTTTGGTCGGAAGAATAGAGGGATAGACTATTTTCTAATGGGGAGAGAATTCAGAAATCAGAAGTGCAATAGGACTTGGGAGTCCTAGTTCAGAATTTCCTTAAAGTTAACTTGCAGGTTGAGTTGCCAGTTAGGAAGGCAAATACAATGTTAGCATTCATTTCAAGAGGACTAGAATACAAAAGCAGGGATGTACTGCTGAGGCTTTATAAGGCTCTGGTCAGACCACATTTGGAGTATTGTGAGCAATTTTGGACTCCTTACATAAGGAAGGATGTGCTAGCCCTGAAGAGGGTCCACAGGAGGTTCATGAGAATGATCCCAAGAATGAAAAGCTTGATGTATGAGGAGCTTTTGAGGACTCTGGGTCTCTACGCAATGAAGTTTAGAAGGATGAGGGGGGATCTCATTGAAACTTACAGAATACAGCATGGCCTGGACAGAGTGGACGTGGGGAAGATGTGTCCATTAGTAGGAGAGACTATGATCCGAGGGCACAGCCTCAGAATAAAGGGACGATCCTTTGGAACCAAGATTAGGAGGAATATCTTCAGCCAGATGGTGATGAATCGGTGGAATTCATTGCCACAGAAGGCTGTGGAGGCCAGATCATTGAGTGTATTTAAGACAGAGATAGTTTAGTTCTTGATTGGTAAGGGGATCAAAGGTTATGGGGAAAAGGCAGGAGAATGGGATTGAGAAACCTATCAGCTATGATTGAATGGTGAAGCAGATTTGATGGGTCAAATAGCCTAATTCTGCTCCTATATCTTGTAATTTATCTGTGTATTCACTGAATCTGCTCATCTAATAATTTCAGAATTGTATCTCAGTAATTTAATATAAAAGGATGGAATTTACTGCTCCCATCAGTGACGGTCATCATGGCGGGAGGAGGCACAAAATTTGCTGTGATGGCAGAAGTCAATTTTCCCTGACAGGAAATGAGCTTGGAATTTTGTTCTCCCAAATTTGATGACGGGTTAATGGTTTCCTGCTGATCTACACCAGGAACCATATTTGCATACATTTGCATCTCATTAATGCTCATTTAAAAGGCCAACTAATCAGAATCATGTTTCCCCCTTAAAATTAAGTGCCCCACCAGTGGAAAATTAAACCGTTTGTTTCCTGACAGTATATAAGTGGCATACACCTAGTGAGTTTGGTTCATCAACAACTTCGAACTATGTAGATGCTGCTTTCTCCTATCTTTAAGAAAGTCGATGCAAGATTTTGGGTGCTTGGTTCAGAAGCTGTGCTGAGGCTGGGCACACAGGCAAGATTAGCGGGAAGGGGGAAGATGGGCCAGACTGGGACGGACCTTGGTGGAACACGGGAGGAAAGGAGGAAGATGGAGGCAGACCTGATGATAGGAACAGAGTGAAGCAGTGAAAGACTGTCTTGGTGCTGAAGCCATGCTGTCAGGTACATACTGAACAGATTGGACTCTACAAGCCATGTTAGACGCCTCTCCATCTCTTGGGTGGGTATAGGCCTCTCTGGACAATATACGATATGGGTGTTCAGTGTACAGGAGAAATTTGGTCCTGTGGGGTTTAAAGACATTGTTCTATCAGGCAGATGGCACAGTCAGCACAGTCAGGGGAAGCATCTGCATCAAGTAAGATGAAAAATCATGGTGAGGGACAGTGGTATGTCCCAGAGGGTCAGGTTGATAACCAGCATTGGGAGATCATAAAAGGGTTTAGGAGGACAGGAATATCAGCATGGATAATGATGTGTTCAAGGGGGAGCTGGATCATGATAGCAGGAAGAGGAATTAGGAAGTGGTGAGGATCGAGGAGGATGGGAGGGACTTAGTGCATGACAGGGTGAGGTTGGAAGTTGCTATCCACATGAATGCTAGCAGCACTATTTTCGACTTCAACTTCCAATAACACAGTTCGAAAATCAAGCAAGAAGAAAACTGGTTGGAGAGGAGGCTCAGGGAGGATTTCAGTACAACAAAGCTTAGCCAATTGAAGGGAAACCTGATAACTGACTTGCTCAAACTATGGTGAGTATGGCTCGACTCAAGGATCTCATGCACAACAAATGAGCTTGGATCCTTTTCCAATGATGTGCACTCAGGCAACAAAAATCAGGTGCTGCTCTGCATTTATTCTTAATTGGCAATTGATCTTCACATAGGCATGTCAGAATAGATGCAGGCTCCAAGAATCAATAGTCATTTCTGCTGTGCAGAAGCAGCATGGACCCATGCTTCCATCTTCCCAATGCATTGCTCATGGCATTCAAGGCAGCATGCTTTCAGTAAGGGCTTAAGTGCAAGGATTTTGTACCCATAGTTGTTGTAAAGGCCACTGGAGAACAACCATAGAATCCCTATAGTACAGAAGGAGGCTGTTCGGCCTACCAAACCTGCACTGACAACAATCCCTAGAACCCCTATTTACCTGGCTAATCCCCCTGACAATAAGGACAATTTAGCATGGCCTAATCAACACATCTTTGGACTGTGGGAGGAAACCGGAGTACCCGGAGGAAACCCACGCAGACACTGGAAGAATGTGCAAACTCCCCATAACAGTTACCAGAGACTGGAATTGAAACCAGGGTCCCAAGCACTATGAGGCAGCAGTGCTAACCACTGTGCCACCAACACAAGATTGACTGTTGCTCCTAGAATTTGGATCTTTTGTTCCTGATGAACAACTTCATTGTAAATGCATTCATGGCTGAGGGGAAAGATTATCCACATGTTGTTTTGGAGGATATCAACATCCTGCAAGGAGTTGCTATGACATGCAATGTGCAGATTAAGGGGAGGTAAAGTGCTGGAGAATGTATAGCTGCCTTGTACATGGAGGAAGACAAATTAAAGTGAAATAACATGGATTGTTAATTGTACAAGTTCACAGAAATAAGGAACTAAGAATGCCAGCGACAGACAATGCTGTCTTCTTGACAGCTTTGATGCAGATTCTTGTCGCAGTTCAGCGAACTCAAGGAAGGCGATCGCCTTCAGGAACAAGAGCCAGCAGGGCCCCAGGAAAATCCAGATGCTGACAAGGAGGGACCAAATCCACAAAGACATCTGGCATGACCAAGGGTCAACAGAAGACTCATCTTATCAATGGAGATGTGGTAGCTCATACTTGCCACATTCTCTTTCAGGAACTTGAATCACATGAATTTGGAGGGCAGTAAATGTTGTTTGCTCTTCAGGCTACCTTCCACTACACTGCCCGTGGAGACTTCCAAAGCTGCGCTGGAGACTTCTGTTCAGCATGGATGAAGTAAACCAGGGTGTCAGAGCTGTGGGATCTGCTGCAATCTCAGTCTTTCTGCAAGTGCAGGGCGCCATCGAATCTCACACGCGGCTGCCTTGAAAGCTCCCCGTTATGAATAGATTTATTCACAGAAAAGCATTTAATTTTTTCACATCTAGTTAATCTGTGTTCACAGAGAGCAGATCATGCATATTTGTGCTAGGTACTCAGAGAATTCTTATGGCTCTTACATCTTGAGTCACTCACAAGTGCCACATATTTTTGAGGGCCGTTGGTGCTTCAAGGGTTGGCTCCTCTAGGGATCATAAGGTCGCTGTGTCATGGGATAAGCACTAAAGACAAGGTTGATGATGACTGTTCATTGTCCATGGAATATGTCCAAGGAAAGATACAATGCTGCACATTCAGGTCCTCAATACAGCAGACTATCGGCCTGATAAAGATGCTTTGCAGATGTTTGACTGATCAGATAGGGCTCTCTCATAATCACCACAAAAGGTATCCCCTGCATAACCTCGCGTTGCACACAGAGGGACATGGAGGAGAAACATGTCTCTTCGGATGAAGGGGACATTGAAGGGATGAATTTGAAGAGAGTAAGGATTCAGATGAGCCACAATGATGTCAGTGCACAACGTGAAGTTGTGCCTGTGACAATCTCAAAGTTGCAAGATTCCAGGAGGAATAAAGTTAAGTCAAGTTGCTCCAAGTGCAGTTCTCTTTACACTTGGATGCAGTGGAGACAACAAGACCTTCATTGTCATCTTCAACATCTCATGAAAGGTCGTCAATCCCAAAATGATAATAAAGGAAGCAGAGGTCAACTACGATGGGGTCATCCATGGAAGGTGCAGTACTCTAGAGAGCATGTGGCCACCGTGTCATGGGATAAGCACTCCACTAGCACACATCCTTACGCAACTACACACAGTGCACAAAAAAGTCAGTGGCTCTGGCTGTTTTCAAGAGGCTGAAACTTTTAGATAGCTAATGCCAATGAGACAGCAGCTTAGCAAGGTGGGTCCAAGAGGAAAACATCTGCCAATGGTTATCGCTTGATTGTCTGAAGACGGAGCTATGTCTGATCAGCAACATCACTCCAAACACCAGCTTTCATACATGCTTAATGGGGAGAATGCATCTTGTTACTGAACTCAAGATGCCACTGGACATTAGGATGCAGTGACTTGATACACAACAGCTTGAAATCAAACCTGTGAGTTATCTTAGCAGCATACGCAGAGCGGTTCTGCAAAACCATGGTGTGATTATTGACAATCATAGATGACTTTGCATTTTCAGAAGCCTGCCAAGTACATGTCCAGCATTGCTTTGGCATCTGGGAGAGACGTGGCCCAGTCAGTTTTGACACAGAAGTCAATGATAACTTAGTCCCTTTGTAGCAGCCTGTGACTGCTTGAGTAATATAGAATCATTGAAAGGAAACCAATTGCAGACAAAAATCAGGCCAGAACTACAAGCACAGCATAATGACATAAAAACTGACATAGAAATTGGCCTAAAAGCCAATTTCTGGGATTACCTCAGTCCAAAACAGTCTGCCTAGAGACAGGCCCTTTGCAAGATTCGAGCTTAGACAATTGAAAACCAAAGATGCACCAGGGCACAATAGCATGTGTAAAAGGACAGTTGTACATTTCCTGGGAAACAAATCACCATTATATATATGGGACAGACATGCATCAGTGAAACAAAAGATTTGATGTACATTCGAAGCTGAAACTAGGCATCTAGGTATGTAGCACACAAGCACAAAGGGTCCACCATTGAAACTCATGAATACCCATTCAAACCCATCAGCAATGATGTGAAACTAATCAGACCTAAACACTGATAGGCCAAATCCTCGTAGATTCCAAAAGATAGGCAGAGAGGTATAAGAAACCTATGCTAGCAGCGTTCGAAAGAAACCACCTCTCCAGCTTCCCCAGAAGCGTGTCAGGACATGGCACCGACAAGAGCAGCTCGCCTCCAGACCAAAGAGAGAAAGAGACTTGAGAGTTCAACGTACTGATGGAATCACAAGGATCCGGGGTAGTATATGAATTTCTAAATGATCAATTAGCTAGAGAGAGAGAGAGAATTATTAAAGTTGTAAAACTGAAGTCTTTTACTATTTGGAATAAAGTTGCGAATTGGTTATTTACTATAGGTTCGTGTGTGTAGGCCTTTTGTCTGATATATGCAGATGTGGCTGAGTAAAATCCATTGTACACAATGCTGGTTGAATTATTCCGCAAGATTTTAGAAATACCCTGGACAACACATTCATAGATAACAGGTGAGCACTCAGGAGATGTGCACGAGTGTTGCTTTCATACATTACAGCCCTTGTCATTATCCATCTCACAAAGGTGAATCCTTGACCCAAGTCACAGAGTTGACAGGCAAGCCTTGAAGTCACGGAGCTGACGGTCATGTAATGAACTACGTATTGATTGGTGTCTTGTGACCTCATAGGGGGATTCAGTCAAGCTATGCTCGGCAGCCATTCAAGAGCAAAGTAAGATTGTCACAGGTAACTGGATAACTTCATCAGGATGAGCAGACATCACTGACACTACACACTCATACCCATCTCGCAGACATTTCAGATGTCACCAAGTTGCATTGCATGATCAGAGTGATGACGAATAAAGTAATCGTGTTCAGACAAATTAACGTTTCAGGAAGGCATAAAAAACTATGGTGAATAATACTTTTAGTAAAACCTCACAGTCATAAAATAAAGGCCATTGCAAAGTTCACTTGGGTGAGAAGACTCCAACATGGGTCTCGATAGATGCTTAGAAGATCCACAAAGGCTGAGGGGTGACCTTATAGAGGTCTATAAAATAATGAGGGGCATAGACAAGGTAGATAGTCAATATCTTTTCCCAAAGGTAGGGGACTTTAAAACTAGAGAGCATCGGTTTAAGGTGAGAAGGAAGAGATACAAAAATGTCCAGAGGGGCAATTTTTTCACACAGAGGGTGGTGAGTGTCTGGAACAAGCTGCCAGAGGTAGTAGTAGAGGCGGGTACAATTTTATCTTTTCAAAAGCATTTAGATAGTTACATGGGTGCGATGGGTATAGAGGGATATGGGCCAAATGCGGGCAATTGGGATTAGCTTAGGGTTTTTTTTTTAAAAAAGGGCGGCATGGACAAGTTGAAGGGCCTGTTTTCATGCTGTAAACCTCTATGATTCTACAGACATCAGTGCAGTAGCATCAGGATAATCACTAACCCTGCGTGAACAATTCTCATGAGGTTGCACAACATGTGCCTCAATGTGCATTGTGCTGTCAGAACTTTCATCGCCACATGACCTGCAGTGAGCAAATGTCTATCTCGGTCGGCGCTGTTTAAATATGGCTCCAGGACCTTCAATACCATGAGGTAATGCTGGAGTGGGGAGGGGTAGGCATATCACTGTGCGCCCCGCTTGCACGATTTGGAGAGATCCTTGCAGATGCATAATTAATGAAAAGCAGAGAACTCGCATGTCAATCCACCCAGTCACCCAGCAGGAATCAGGTCGACTTTCCCACCTGCCAATGCACCTCGTCTCCAGAATGAAAAATTCTGCCCTATAATACCACTCAAATCTCTCAATCAAATGTCCAAGACCAACTCCCAGATATATATCTTCCATATAATTTCTCAAGGCTTTTCTGTCAGCATAGAAATTGGCTCAGCACGAACAGGGTGTTAAAGGCAGCTCTGGAACGTCGTCCTAATTCTTTGTTACATGCTCACATCGGCACCCCACACCCCAAACAGCATTCAAGTCACTTTACTACCTTTTAATCTGTAATCCCTTGGCAACAATTTAGTTCCTGCTCACATTTTTTCTATATATTATTCTTGATGTGTATATATATGCAAGAAACTGTGCAATGCATATACCTATCTACAATATGGACACTTCGATATGCCATTTAGAAAAAAAAATCATCAGATCCCTATTATAGATTAACAAAATCATATCTCCCGACTATAAATTTTCATGCATCTCCTTTTCTTAATGAGGATATTTGTTCTGAAATCACAGTAAGGTCAGTGAGACAGACAATCTCACTTAAAGCAATGGGCAACATGGTAGTTTACAAAGACAGTGATGGGGGAAGGAGTCACACAAGCTTGTGTTTTTAATAGCCAACTAGACATATTCACACCTCACCTTGATTTCTTTCTCATGTTTCAGACCAAGCTGTTCAAAAGCAGAGAGATTCTTGTGTGCTTTCTGGATTGGTAATATTAAGCGCCTTTAGGCAAACCTAAAAGGAGAGAATAATCTTAAGCCCATTCCTGAGCAACTCTGGTACAGAGTGTAAATATAAACTGACAAACATTAATCAGACCATCGCTGTAAGACAGCAGAGTGAAGAAATGTAGCACAGATCCTCAAAGTTGAAATTCTCCATGAGGTGTAAGTTCTGCCACATAACTAACTCAAACTCTTCACAGAGCTACGAACATTGTAAATACTCACAACAACCCTTGATTAACACAATCAAAAAGTTGACACACATCTCATTTCTATTTCAACACAAATCTCTGCTGATCACATTAATAAGGAAAGCATAGGCCTAAAATGTACAATTCAACATACAATCTTTTGAGTTTTTCCCATGATCAGCGTGTTTTTTTCACCCTACTTCCAATTCACATGCTGCAGGGATACAGCAACAAGGCAGGGGAATGGCAATAAATCATGGCGCTCATTTGGAGCCAGTTCTTGCCTTCAAACAACCACGCAACCTCAAACAGACCATTGTCCGCAGCAAACTACCCAGCCTTCAGGAGAACAGTGACCACGACACCACACAACCCTGCCACAGCAACCTCTGCAAGACGTGCCGGATCATCAACACGGATGCCATCATCTCACGTGAGAACACCATCTACCAGGTACACGGTACCTACTCTTGCAACTCGGCCAACGTTGTCTACCTGATACGCTGCAAGAAAGGATGTCCCGAGGCATGGTACATTGGGGAAACCATGCAGACGCTACGACAACAGATGAATGAACACCGCTCGACAATCACCAGGCAAGACTGTTCTCTTCCTGTGGGGGAGCACTTCAGCAGTCACGGGCATTCAGCCTTGGATCTTCAGGTAAGCGTTCTCCAAGGCGGCCTTCACGACACACGACAGCGCAGAGTCACTGAGCAGAAACTGATAGCCAAGTTCCGCACACATGAGGACGGTCTAAACCGGGATGTTGGATTTATGTCACATTATCAGTAACCCCCACAGCTTGCCTCCTGGACTTGCACAATTTCACAAGTTGTACTGTCTGGAGACAATACACATCTCTTTAACCTGTGTTGAATGCTCCCTCCACCCACATTGTCTGTACATTTAAGACCTGGCTGGCTGCAGAGATTTGCATTCTAATCAGTATTCTGTAATTTGATTTCTGTGTCTGTGCCCTGTTTGAGAACAGAGACCACTCCATCTGACGAAGGAGCATTGCTCCGAAAGCTTATGGTATTTGCTACCAAATAAACCTGTTGGACTTTAACCTGGTGTTGTGAGACTTCTTACTGTGCTCATTTGGAGAGCCAGTGCAAACATAAAGAGCCAAATGGTCTCCTTCTGCGCCGTAACAATTTTGTGATTCCAGGCAGTTTATGCTTCTTGCTTTGATCCCCACAAACTGCATGGTGTATAATCGAAAACCTGCTCATCATCCTTCCCTTCTTCTGCTAAAAGTTAGTGACATTATGCATCAGTACAGTACAATTACTGAGTTTTGCAAAACTTACAAAACAATGAGAATTCAACATGTGGGGCAAATCTATTGATTAAATTATGTAAATTGGGTAAAAATTTAATCAAAAGCTAAATCTACAGTCAATATAGCATCTAGAACCCAATGTTCCAGCCAAAGTATTATCAGGAATGCAACATGCCAGCACATGTGAGGATGATATCAATGCTGCACACATGGAATTCAGAGATAA
Source organism: Mustelus asterias (assembly GCF_964213995.1). Taxonomy (NCBI): domain Eukaryota; kingdom Metazoa; phylum Chordata; class Chondrichthyes; order Carcharhiniformes; family Triakidae; genus Mustelus; species Mustelus asterias. The sequence continues at coordinate 64,580,968 of NC_135822.1, read as the reverse complement.
GCCACTCAGTGAAGCTTGTCACTGAACACTTGAATCATATGATCCATTGGACTGGACCCCACACAGCAAACTTCACTGGCAAAAAAGGTGCTGCAATCAGGTGCCTTTTTGGCTCCTTTTCAGTGCAGACTTTGTTTACTGGGTTTGACCATTGTTCGGTGCACAATGGTGGAGGGTGATTATGGCAAGTTTGGAGTTAAGTAAGTGGCTCTTGCAGCAGAGTGATGCTGTCCAAATGAGCAGGCAAAGGTCTCCTGGAGAGTGCCAGGATTAGTCGGAGAATTTGAAGCTTCTTTTTCTCATTTTCTTCCCTTCTCCTAATCCTGAAGATACAACTTCACAAGTGCATTACAGTCCCGCTCCGCTGTCTGATCAAGTGGCAATTATTCACGGGTCTGTGTAGTCCGCAGCATTCTCAAATTTAAAAAATATTTCAACTGCCGGTTGAAGGTTGAATTTCGTAAAGGTTGAATTTGGGGATCTGTAACAAGTAGGGCCATGTGGATGCATCCAAAATTAGTTTGCTCCCTTTAGATCCCGATGTCCAAGAGGACCTGAAGCTGTCCCATGCAGAAAGGGACATAATGAAATTAGTTGGATCATTTCCCCAGGCCATCAATGATCACCTCTTTCTAGCTGGCTGAACAGCAGTGTTTGCAGGAATCTGGGAGCCAAGGAGTGACTGAAATACAGGAGGGAAAAGACAAAATTACGTGTTCTTTAGCATTTCAAGGTAGGCAAAAGAAAGATGTTGCAGACAATGTATTTATATTCAATTCCACATGATGTTTCAGTTCTTCAGGGGTTAACATTAGTATCTTTACTGAACACAAGCTGATCAACACCAGGCAAATTAAATAACAGTAACGTGGAAAGCTAGTTCAGGCTGGAAGAACTTTACCACCCTGTGCTGTTTTTTGTTCCCTGTGAGTATTACAAGAATAGTTCTTCAGGGCTGTTAAAAACAGATCTGTTCAATTCTACTGGGTGTAAAGTGCTGGTTATGAAAAGCGGGATATAAATGCAAGTCATTGTCTTTTTCTCAGTCTGTTGAAGAGCTTTATGCTTAGGTCCACTCCCCTGCTATCTTATCCCTTTGGTGATAATCTTCAACTTATATCTTCTTGTGACCAGTTTTCTGTCTTTACTTTAAATGTGTCAGACCTCAAGTTTACCAAGGTAGAATGTGAGAGACCATCTGAGAGTATCGTCCAAATTTCAAAGTAACAAAAGCATGGAGCAGGGTTTTAGCAGCAGAAGAGTTGAGGCAGGAATGGTGATTTATAGGGTGATTTATTTTATAGGTGAAATTAAGCAGATGTGGGCAGAAGCTAATTTCAAAGTCAAATGTGACATCAAGTTTATGAACAGTCTGGTTTAGACTCACGCTGTTGCCAGGGAGAGAGATGGAGCCAGTGGTTGGAGAATGGAGTTTACACCGGGGCAAAGACAATGTCTTCAATCCTCTCAATATTTAATTAGAACAAAATTTCTGCTCATCCAAAACTGGATGTCAGAAAAACAGCCTGATAGTTTAGAGAGTGACGAAGTTCCGAGCAGTGGTGGTGAGGTGGAGTTGGGTGTTGTGAGAATCTAAGTCAAAACTGACACTGCATCTTCAGATGATTATGCCGAAAGGCAGTATTTAATAATTTAGATAATTAATAGGAGCAAGTCAAGGATAAATCCTTGGAGGACAACAGAAGAAATGGTAAGAGAATGGAAAGAGAAGCCAATGTAGGTGATTCTCTGGCCATGGTGAGAGTAAGAATGGAACCAGATGAATGCAGTCCTACCCAGCTGGATGACAGTGGAGAGAGAACCTTTGAACGAAGATGGTATGGTCAAGAATGAAAGTTGAGAAGGAAGATGAAGGATAGCTTACCTTTGTCACAGTCACATGGGATGCCATTTGTGAATCTGAGAAGCCTCATTTTGGTCCTGTGGCAGAGATGGATACCAGTAGAGAAATCCTGTTCTGCAACCAACTGCATTTTCTTGCTTACCAAATTGCTTTAGGTTTTGTCAAAGTATCATAGACTAAGGACAGAATCGATGGTATCAACTGGGAACTGAATGATATTTACAGAGCAGTTTAATTATCCCCTGTCCTCTGATCCTCTTTCCTCTGAAGATTATCCTAGATCTTCACTTCCAATATGTATCGCTCATGGAGATTAACTCATGCTCCAAGAAATGTGGTGCGACACCTATTTGCTGTTCTCATGATCCAGATAGCACCAGATCCAAGTTCCAGCTCAGTTTCACTGTGTGGCAACTGCAGGACTCTGCTGTGCAGGACTTGGCATCTCAAACTTCTGTTTGAATCTATATTTTCAATGCACCTTCCTGTCAACCTATGCTATTCCTACTCACTTGCTCATCACAAAGCAGTCAGCACGCAACTCACTGCCATATTATGGAACATTTCAAAGCTGCAAACATCAGAATTTACTCATTTGTAAAAAATTAAATTGCATCATATTTCCTTTCAGTGAAACTCTGCAAATCTGTAATGACCAGTTCCGAAATAGAATGTGCATGGGCCAGAAGATGATTATTGGAACGCAGGAAGGTCATTCGGTCCATCAAGCCTACTCCAGAATTCAATTAGATCACGGTTGATCATCTTCCTCAATGCCACTTTCACACACAATCTCCATATCCCTTGACGTGATGAGTCTCCAGAAACACATCAATTTCTATGTTGAATATGCTCAGTGACTGAACTTTCACACCTCTGGAGTAGAGAATTCCAAAGATTTGCCACTCTCAGAATGAAGAAATTCCTCCTCATCTCAGTATTAAATGGCCTACCCCATATCCTGAGATTATTTCCCCTTGTTTTAGACTCAACTTGCACCCTGTAAGAATTTTGTAAGAATGAGGTCGCCTTTCTTGGAAATACAGACCCAGTCTCCTCAATCTCTCCTTACACAACAATCTTGCTATCCTAGGGATAAATCTGGTGAACCTCTCCCTCTATGGCAAGTAAGTCCCTCTTTGGATAAGGAGACCAAAACTGTGCACAATATTTCAGGTGAGGTTTCACCAACTGCTCCGCACAATTGCAGCATGCTATCCTTCCTCCTATGCCCAAATCCCTCATGTCATACAATTCCCTCCAAATTGTTGGCTGCATCTGCATGCTAGCTTTTCATGATTCATGAACACGGACACCCAGGCTCATTTGGTAACCCACACTTGCCAACCTTTCAACACTTCCGAAATGTTATGCCTTTCTGGTTTTTCTGCCAAAGGGAATAACATCAGACTTGTCTGCATTATATTCCATTTGCCGTGTTCAAGCCCATTCACATAGTATGTCCAAATCCTGTTATCCGCCCAACTTCTTCCTGAATTTTTCAGAACTGTAGAACAGGGGAGAGAAATTGATTTGTTCTGCATTTTTGAACTGAAAGCAATTTAAACATAGCATTTAGGAAAGCAAAAAACATGTTTGTGGCTTGAAGCCAAACTGAAGTACAATTAGTTTATTGTGACAGTACAGTTATCATCTCAATGAGAAATTGCAAAACAGGATGCAGACAGGATTCTTAGCTGGAGTCATTCAAGGACAAAGGCAGGAATATGCACCTGTGCCACTGTGTAGTTGAGCCTACGCATGACTCCAGTCCCACACTAATGACATGGGTGACTAGTTTACAGGGCGGCTCGCGATGGGAACCAAATGCTGGCTTGCAAGCATCATCTACACCCTGAGATTAAAACAAAAAACAAGCCAAGGAAAGAAGCAGAAAAAATGCATATGTTGCTAATGCAAACAAACCAGCTAGCACCTTTAAAGAGGAAGGACAGGTTCTTGAAATGGTAAACAAACAGATCAGTAATACCTTTGGTTACACACCCCCAACATCAATAGACTATCTTTTTGCATTATAATTGCTGATTGATCTGCCGTATATTTATAGCAGTTTTTGTTGTGGGAAGAACAAATTACCTGGCAAAAACCCAGAAGCGAGTTGCCAAAACACTGGTGTTGAATAATCATTCTCCGTGAGTTCACAATAGCAACTGTATAACCAGATAGCTCAGCTGTTAGTACTCTCCACTGAGATGCTGAAACTGAACACTGCATAAAATGTTACGATGAAGCAAAGCATATTTTGTCTTCTTTCATCCTCAACGATTGAATAATCTGGAATTGTTCTCCTTGGAAAGACGGAGGCTGAGGGGCGACTTGATACAAGTTTATAAAATTATAGGGGCATAAATAAGTGAACAATTGGAAGTTTTTCCCAAGGTAGAAATGACAATCACAAGGGGGCACAAGTTTAAGGTAATCATAGAATCCCTACAGTGCAGAAGGAGGCCATTCGGCCCATCGAGTCTGCAATGACCACAATCCCACCTGGTCCTATTCCTGTAACCCCACACATTTTACTTTACTAATCCTGACACTAGGGTTAATTTAGCGTGGCCAATCCACTTAACCCGCACATCTTTCAACTATGGGAGGAAACTGGAGCACCCAGAGGAAACCGGAGCACCCAGAGGAAACCCACGCAGAAACGGGGAGAATGTGCAAACTCCACACAGACAGTGACCCGAGGCTGGAATTGAACCCGGGTCCCTGGCTGTGAGGCAGCAGTGCTAACCACTGTGCCACCGTGCCGACCCTCGCCGTGCCAATGTAAGGGGGCAGGAAAGGTTCAGTAGAGATGTGCAGAGGAAGTTTTTTTACACAGAAGGTGGTGGGGGCCTGGAATGCACTGCCAAGTGAGTTGAGGCAGATACGTTCATGACATTTAAGACATCTGGATAGGCACATGAACAGGCGGTAGCACAATGTGATCAGTGCAGGCTTGGTGAGCCGAAGGGCTTATTTCTGTGCTGTACTGTTCTTTGTTCAATGGCCTCCAGTGCTCCACCTGTGTTACACATTCCCGCTGCAGGTGGTAGGGTCTTTCCAGCACTGTCTGAAAGCCATCTCCCATTGCCACCACGGCACTGACCGTCCCAAAACAACATCTATTTATTTGGTAACATATTTGATGTATAAAAATGTCCTCAGATGTTTCAATGAAGTCCTATCAAATTTAACACCAAGCCAGATTAAGCAAATATCCAAGCTTTTGCCCTGATATAATTTTAAGAAGTGTGTTACAGGAAGAATAAGAAATGGGGAAGTCGAAAGGTGGGAGGGAATTCCTGAGCTCAGGGCTTTGGCTACTTAAGAAACAGTCACCATGGTGGTGCAATTAAAATTAGGGACTCCCCACACCGCACTGCTGCCCTACAAGTGCTGCTGCTGTTACATTCCAGCACTGTTCCAATACTGCATTCTTTCCTTCCCTCTTCGGTGCTGCTTCTACATGACATGGTTTCCACTGCTGCCTTCTGAGTACTGCTGCAAACTGCCAGCTCCTATGACTTCTTGACACTGCTCCTATGCTGCTGCCTGCTGCCATTGCTTCTCTGGAGCGACTTCAATATTTTAATAATAGGAACAAATAGAATTTATCTTGCATCTTTTACGTAAGGAAACATCATAAGGGATATCGTGGGAGCATTGTAAAACAAAATAGAACACCGAGCCACATAACAAGGTATTTGGACATATGATCCTGGCTTGGTCAAAGAGGTGGGCTCACACAATCTTAGAATGGTTGCAGCACAAGATCACAATCAGCCCATCAAGCCCAAGCCAGCTCTATGCAAGAGCAACTCAGCTAATCCAACTTCCCTGCCCTCTGACTACAGCCGTGCAAATTTTCTCTCTTTTGGTGCTTATGTAACTCCCTTTAAAAAGCCACACTGCCTCCACCACAGTCTCAAGCAGTGCATTCCAAATCTGAACCACCCACTGGGTAAAAATGTACACCATTGCTTTTGCACTCAATGCCTCTATTTACGAAGCCCAGGATCCTTTTTGTATCCAAGTTTTGTGTCATCTGTAAATTTGGAAAATATGCTCTCTTGTAATCAAAGGTATCAAGGTTGCAAGCAGTCTGGTTAAGCTTCAAACCTGGAATAGCATTAGTGTTCAGGAATATAGTTGGTGGTGAGGACTTTTAATACTGGCTTCAACCCTCCCAACATTTGCAGTATTGGTGCTGTATTTGATCCTGAGATGAGCTTCTGACCAGACATCCCTTCCATCACCAAGGTGATTCATCTGCACATCCAGAATATTGTCCAATTTGACTCCTGCCTCAGCTCATCCCAACAGGTCACTAAAGAAAACTTCTGCTTATCCAATCCTGGATGTTGGGGCAGGCAGTGCGACAAATTTTTGATGCAGTGGGAGGAAGAACTGGAGAGAGGTGGTGGCATGAGCAGGGCATCACTGGGGTTGTGTGTGCGGAACCTAACGGGCCTCCTGCCTCCCTTGAGCGGCAAAACAGTTGCAGAATTGTCTCAGCTCACCTGTAATGGACACTGTTCGGACCATTGTGTCTGCACCGGCCCTCCAAATGACTTGGAGTACCACCCCTCACCACCACCGCCACACTTCCATGGAAGTACACTTGGGACCCCCTCTCCCTTACCACTTTTCCTCCACCCTCCCTTTCCCCAATCCCTCTTCCCCTCCCTCACTCCCTTCTCCTCCCCCCACTCCCCCCTCCCCTCCCCTCTCCCCCCACTCCCTTCTCCTCCCCTCCCCCCCCCTCCCCCTCCTTTTCTCCTCCCCCCCACTCCTTCTCCTCCCTCCCCCTTCTTTCTCCTCCCTCTCCCCCTCCCTCTCCCTCCCCCCCCCACTCCCCTCTCCTCCTCCCTCCTTCTCCTCTCTCCCCCCACTTCTCCTCTCTCCCCCCCCCACCCTCCATCCCTCCCTCCCTTCTCCTCTCTCCCCCCACTCCCCCTCCCTTCTCCTCTTCCCCTCCACGCCCCCCCTCCCTTCTCCTCTCTCCCCCCACAGCCCCCCTCCCATCTCCTCTTCCCCCCCACGCCCCCCCTCCCTTCTCCTCCTCCCCCCACATCCCCCTCCCTTCTCCTCCCTCCACCCACGCCCCCCTCCCTTCTCCTCCCTCCCCCCACGCCCCCTCCCTTCTCCTCTTCCCCCCCACGCCCCCCTCCCTTCTCCTCTCTCCCCCCACATCCCCCTCCCTTCTCCTCTCTCCCCCCACATCCCCCTCCCTTCTCCTCTCTCCCCCCACAGCCCCCCTCCCTTCTCCTCTCTCCCCCCACAGCCCCCCTCCCTTCTCCTCCCTCCCCCCACAGCCCCCCTCCCTTCTCCTCTCCCCCCCACAGCCCCCCTCCCTTCTCCTCCCTCCCCCACAGCCCCCCTCCCTTCTCCTCCCTCCCCCCATGCCCCCTCCCTTCTCCTCCCCCCCCCACCCTCCCCCCCCACCCTTCTCCTCCCTCCCCCCCACACCACCCTCCCTTCTCTTCCCTCCCCCACACACCCCTCCCTTCTCCCCCCTCCCTTCTCTTCCCTCCCCCCCACACACCCCTCCCTTCTCCCCCCTCCCTTCTCTTCCCTCCCCCCACACACCCCTCCCTTCTCCTCCCTCTCCCCACACACCCCTCCCTTCTCCTCCCTCTCCCCCCCATTCTC